>NC_142053.1:15020357-15185714 GCF_982192425.1 Myodes glareolus | reverse complement strand
ATAATACATTTTGAACATTAAGTTTAGGCACGTACCTGTGGTTCTGGCAGTAGATGATCCATTAATGTGGTTTATATCTAAACAACTTATTGTCCAAATGGACAAGAAAAAGAAATATATATGAACCTTCATGGCCAGGGTTTGGCCAAATGCTTTGTCTGAGGTTACCACTGTGTCTCCTCAGGCTGGTCTTGGGGTTTGTGACATCACCGACAGTTTTGCATCAGACACTGACAGCATAATCTCACTGTGGAAAAGCAGAAAACTCTATGCACAGATCTTTTCAAGTGACTTTTAAATGTTTATATCTTTATTTTACCTCCAGGAATGTGTGTCTGTGCACCTTATTTGTGTAGTACACATAAAGACAAGAAGAGGGTGTCAGATCCCCTGGAGCTGGAGTGACATCAGATGTAGTGATATTTCATTTGTATTTTAATAAATAAAGCTTACCTGGTCAGAGAGTGAAACAGCCACTCTGATCAGCCTTACAGACCAGGCACTGGTGACACACACCTTTAATCCCAGTAATCACACTAGTTAGCCCCATAGATGCTGGGCAGTGGTGGTACATGTCTTTAATCCCAGCTCTAGAGAGGAATATAAAGAGACAGCTCTCAGACACAGTCTCACTCTGAGATTCCTGGAGGCAGGATCGCCATATCAGACTGAGGTAGAGAGAAGAGGCAGTGACTGGTTGTTTTGCTTTTCTGACCTCCAGGTTGAACCCCAATATCTGTCTCTGGATTTTTATTAACCATGCTACAATCTGATCCCCGGGAACTTGAGCAACAGTTATTAGCTGCCAGGTTATTAACTGCAAATTGAATCCAGATCCCCTACAAAAGCAGCCAGTGCTTTTTATTTTTGGAGTCATCACTCCAGCCCCTCAGGTGACTCTTAATCATATTTTAATCAAATCTTCTGTCTAATTGAAAAAAAGATTAAAGGATTTTTTTTCAAGACAGTGTTTTCCCTGTAGCCCTGGCTGTCCTGGGACTTTGAGATCTGCCTGCCTCGCCCTCCTGAGTGCTGGGATTAAAGGTGTACACCACCATCATCTATCAGATAAAAGAATTGTTAATCACAGATAGTGTTCTGGTTTGAATAAGAATGGCTACTAGGCTCACATAGTTAGTTGACTACTTGGGCCCCAGCTGGGGGAACTGTTTGGGAAGGATTGGGAGTTAGGCCTTGTTGGAGGAGTTGTGTCATGGGGTGGGCTTTAAGATTTCACTCATTTCCAGTGAATTAGCTTGCTTACTGTCTGCCTTGGTTTGTGGATCAGATGTGAGCTCTTAGCTACTGCTTGTTTGTTTTACCATTCAGACTGCTGCCATGCCCCCTACTCTGATGGTCATGGACTCCAACCTTCTAGAACCACGAATCCCAAATTGCACGTTCCTCCCCTCACCCAGAAAGTGTTTCTCAGTAAACCAGACTGGCCTTGAACTCACAGAGATCCGCCTGCCTCTGCCTCCCAAGTGCTGGGATTAAAGGCGTGTGCCACCACCGCCAGGCGAATGCTTTCTTTTATTAGTTGCCTTGGTCATGGTGTTTTGTCAGAGCAAAAGAAAAGTAACTAAGACAGGTGTTGTGATGATTAGTGTTAGTTGTCAACAAGTTCTAGAATCATCTCGGAGATGGGCCTTTGAGCATTCCTGGGGGAAGTAAGTTTTGGCTTTATTAATTGATGAGGATACATTAATTGTACTCAAGAACATTCCTTGGGCAATGGATCCTGGACTATATGAATAGAGAAAGTGTCCGCAGAACTAGCATGCATACTTTTATCACTGTTTCCTGACTGTAGATGTGGTATGCCACCTGCTTCAGATCCCTGCTGCTTTGACTTCCCTGCTGTGATAGACTGTAACCTTGAACTGTGAGCCAAAGTAACTCTTTTTCCCTTCTATTGATTTTGTTAGAATATTTTATCAAAGTAACAGAAAAAAGAAATCAAGACAGTTGTGAAAGATAATTTTTTTTTTGTTTGAGACAGGGCCTCTCTTCATATTCCTGGCTGTCCTGGAACTCATTATATTGACCAGGCTGGCTTTGAACTCATAGGAGATCTGCCTGCCTCTCCTGAGTATTGGGATTAAAGGCTCTTGCCAGCATGGCCACCTTGTGAAGCAGATTTAATCAGATTATCCCATCAGGAGAACTGTTAGATGGAACCTAAAGAACGAGGAAAGGCTATTGAATTTCTATAGGACAGGACCATAGAGTTATTTGTTTGTAAACATATTGTACTTTTCAAAACCAAAGAATGATTCAGAAAGAGTTTCAGAGACCATCAGTGTTCTTTGTTTTCAAAAGGCAGACTCTGTTCGTTACTAGCCTCATTGCTGTAATAGAGTAGCTGACAGAAACAACTTGAACAATGAGAGATATATTTTGGTTTGTGACTCAAGGAATATTGTCTATCATAGTGTGGAAGGCATGACTGCTAAAGCAGTTGGTCTCATGGCAGTGGGATCTTGAAGGAGCTACTTGATATGTTAAGTCAAGTAGGAGACAGAGAGAACTTGATACATGAGCCAGCCAGGAAGCAGGATCAGCTATAACTTTCAAAGTCGGCTCCCCAGTGACCAATTTTTGGCAGCTAGACTACATTTCCTGTAAGTGCGACAACTTCTCCTTGATTTGAGGGGGGTGGTTTCCTTTTTGTTTTTTAAAGATAGGGTTTCTCTGTGTAATAGTCCTGGTTGTCCAGAAACTCTTTCTGTATACTAGACTGGCTTCAAACTCAAAAGAGATCTGCCAGCCTCTGCTTCCTGAGTGCTGGAATTAAAGGCGTACACCACCACCTACCAGCAGCTACACCTTGTCAAACACCACCAGAAGTTGGGAACCAAGCTTCAAAAATGTGAGACAGTAGGGGAACATTTCCCATCCAAAGAATAACCAAGGTGATCATCACCTTGTTTTCAACAAGTCAGAAAATACACAGCAAAAGATTTGAGGTGGGGCTTCCCAAATATATAGTGAGTTGGATTCTCCATGGAAGGATCTTGGGAGTGGATTATTCACCTGACACAGCTATAGAGGAAGGACTGCCACTTTGGTGGGTCCAGAAGTTGGGACCCTAGTAGTCCTACAGAATAGATTATGGAACTATAAATTGAAGATCTCTGAAGAAGCTACATCTATACTAATTCTTCAGACTTTTTGAGCTTGGTTGAGTAGAACTAAGAGAGATGGAATATTGCAGGGGAGGAGTTAACATTACCTTGGGTCATCTTGAAGCACTTCTAAGAGACATTTACTGTCTACTTCTGTATCTGATCTATATCCAGTTGACTTCTCTAAACCCCCTCGAAATATGTTGCTAAGCTTGACAAACCTCTAGGCCTCACCAATCCTAAAAACAAGAATGATCACTAGTCTTAGTTGTCAACTTGACTACATGTGGAATTAACTAAAACCCATGCAGTTGGGTATACCTATGAAGGGTTGTTTTTAATTAATTAAATCATGTGAAGTGGAAAGACCTACTTCTAATCCAGTTCTTTTGAGGTCATAAAATCTACTTTTAATGTGGGCTGCACCTTCTACCAGGAGCCTATATAATGGACATGAAAGAAGGAAGCTTGCTTTCTTTGCCTATTTGCTGTCATTGACAAGTCCACTCCTTCACTGGCATTAGAGCCCATTTTTTTCAGGATTCCAGCTTATACAGAAAACCAGCTGAGACATCCAGCCTTGTGAACTGAACGACTACTGGGTTCTTGGTCCTTCAGTTGGTAGACTGTCATTGTTAGACTCGCTGGACCATAGCCTGGTAATTCATTCTAAGAATTCATGATATCAGTTCTGTTCCTCGAGAGAAGCCTAATATACCAAAGATGTAAAAAAGACAATAGCTATATCCTATAGATTTCTCTGCCCATACTGCAATACACCTACCGGATGAACCCATATTGATCTATAACATTTTTTTCTTTTTGTTAATTAATTTTTGGCATAAAAAGTAATGGATTTCTTTATGTCATTTTCATATAACCTATTCATTTAATTCGTCCTTCTTTGCTGCCCCTACTGTCTCTCCTATTGCTGTTGCCCACTTCTTCCTGGTTCCCTGCTTCTCCTAAAGTATAGTGTCCCTTCTGATTTCATGTCATATATAAAGACCATTACTCTCTCTTGTTCTATCTTCTCCCCTCTGTTTAGATCTCTTCCCTCATCTGAAATACTTTTTTCTATTTTCATGCTCTACTGTCTTAGTTATGGTTCCTAGTGTTGTGATAAAAAACACAACCAAAAGAAACATGGGAAGGAAAGGATTTATTTGACCTTACTGTTCCACATCATAGTCTATTTTCCAAGAAAGTCAGGATAGAAACCCAAGACAAGAACCTGAACGCAAGGAATGAAGCACAAGCCATGAAGAATGCTGTGTAGTGCCTTTCTGACCATGGCTTGCACAGCCTGCTTTCTTACAACATCCAGGACCACCTGACCAGGGTGGTACCACCCACAGCAGGCAGAGCACTCCCTCACCAATCATTAATCAAGAAAATACTCCACAGACTCACCTCTGGGTCAGTCTTATAGGGGCATATTCTTAATTAAGATTCCCTGTTCCCAGATATGTCTAAGTTTTTATGAACTTGACAAAAATCAATCAGTATACTTACATACACACATATAACACACACATACACAATTAAAATATAAATTATGTATTTGAGAGAAAATATGCCATATTTTACTTTCTATCTATGTATTTCTTTGTGAGTATAAATGTTCATGTAGCCTGCATGGCAAAACATTCCACTCTGGATGACTAGAATACTGGTTCTTGGGCCATGGTTCTTCATCTTTGGCTCAGAATAAAGTATTTTATGTATAACAAGAAAAATTTTCAATTTCATTATAATTTATTAGTAGTAAATTTTTAATTTACATACATGTTTTATATACCTATATACTTGTTTTATATACGTATACACCTTTATTTGTGTAAAATTTTCTCATCTGGTAAGGAGTCATGAATAGACAAAAAGGACTAAAGAGTCAGGCTTGGTGTTGCATTACTATAATCACAGCATTTGGAAGGCAAGGCAGGAAGCTCATACATTTGAGATCAAGCTGAACTACACAGTAAGGCCCTGTCACAAACAACTCCTAACGTTCTCCAACAACAACACATCCATTTTAGTCTGGAGGAGAGAGATAAGAAAAAGGTTTTCTTAGTTAGGGATTCTTTTGCTATATTAAAATACCATGTCCAAAAGTAGCTTGTGAAAGAAAGGGTTTATTGAAGCTTAAAGTTCCACATCACAGTCTATCATGAAGGAAAGTTAGGGAAGAAATTCATGGCAAGAACATGAAGGCAGGATGAAGCACCTGAAGTACTTCATCTTCAGGTAGAGGTCTAATTTCACAGTAGTCTCTAAAGAATGATCTCATGTGCTTGAGTATATTTGAAAACAACAGCAACAGCAAAGCAATCTTTCTTTGGTAGAATATGTTGAATGTCTCAAGAACTGGCTGTTGTTCCAAGCTAGAATTTCTTCTGCCTTTGCATAGGGACTTATTGTTACTTATTGAATCTTAGTGCAACCAAGAATTTATGATTTTTACATTTCTCAATTTCTTTACTATGTTAAAATATTCTCTCACATTGCAAGGGAAAATTATAATTTAAATTTACATGTTTTATGTTGCAAGGTTTGTAACTATCCTGAATGCAATTAGCAGTCTTGAAGCAAAATAAATATTACAAAAAATGAAAACTAATTTATTTGAAATGATATTTCCTTTGCAATTATGATTAGCTTATCTTTCTTTAACGAATATAGGAACTCACTTTCTTTACTAATGGGTAAATGCCAGACACTTTCTGTGTCAGTGCCATCCAAAGTGGAAATCAAGTTAGCTAATGAATTTTTTTAAAATTATCACAAACTAATACCTAGTTAACTATTTGTTATTTTGTCAGAGAAAAACACATTCAGAGATTGTTTTCACTAGACATGTACAACATCTAATATTCTATTACATGAAAAAAACTGTAAAGAAATGTGCTAAACTTAGGAGACAAGAATTTAACACACAAGTAATTGTAGGTTTAGGTAGAAGTGTAAATAGAACTTTAAATACTAAATATGTTAAAGGGCCTTCCAAGAAAGAATCAGATCCACAAGGTTATTGCTGAGAAAAGGTTACTTACTATGAGTCTCAAATCAATAAATAAAGTCATGAAGGATGAACCTTGATTCTCTGTAGGCAGAATTTTCCTGTGCTAGCAGTGAATCTCGAATAACCACTCAGAGTCTTAATATTAATTATAAATGCTCAGCAAATAGCTCCAGTTTGTTACTAACTAGCTCATACAACTTAAGTTAATCCATTTCTATTAATCTATGTGCTGTCCCAAGACTCAAGGTTTTACCTCTCTAGCATGCCTTGCTTATTTTCTGTCTGGCTGGCAATTCCTCACTCTACCTTTCTTCCTCCTAGCATTCCTTCTGTGTCAGATTGTCTCGCTCAATCTCTTCCTGCCCAGCTATTGGTCACATAATTGCAATTATGTGAGAGCAACACATAATTGCAGTGTATGAAGACTGTTCCATAGCCAGTTTCTGAAAAATAAAATAAAACAAACCTGAAGGCAGGAACTGAAGCAGCCATGGAGGTGGTGCTGCTTACTTGCTTGCTCTCTATGTCTTGCTCGTTTAGCTTCTTTATAGAATCCAGGGATCATCTGCCCAGGGGTGGCACCACCCACAATGGGCTTGGCCCTCCCCCATAATCACTAATTAAGAAAACTCCCTATAGCCTGATTTTATAGAGGCGTTTTCTCAACTGAGGCTCCCTCCTTTCAGATGACTCTAGCTTGTGTCAAGTTAACAAAAATACAAACAAATAACTAGCCAGCACAGGGGATAAGAGTAATCAGAATGCATTTTAACCATGTATGAAATTGTCGAAAAATAAATGTAATTAACAAAAATATTAAACACAGGTTAAAGATGATTAAATTTGGCTCTTCACATATAACATTCTATGTATATACAGTCATAAGACTCTATTTAGCCAAGGTTAAACAATCTATAGGATTTTAATATAGATTTAGCTTTTCTAGAGAACTTGAGCTCACATGAACACCATTTATAGATTATTTTTGTATACCTGACACAAAGATAATGATATAGACCCACAAATCTCCAAAGTACAAGTTCTTATACTCAAGGAACTTATACCAAGTAGGGTATACCAGGATGATAATGTAAAGTGACTATATTCATGTGGAAAATTATCATTCTAATAGTGATGGGAAAAATGGTCTAGGAAGGAACTCACTTTGTGGGGAGATTATTTAGGAAGAAAAGAGAACATGGTTACCAAAATTGAGGTGTTGACAATGAAGAAAAATGGGCAAGTTTAAGAAATGTTGAAGCTGAGCAGTGGTGGTGCACACCTTTAATCCCAGAGCTCGGGAGACAGAGGAAGATGGATCTCTGTGAGTTCGAGGCCAGCCTGGTCTACAAGAGCTAGTTCCAGGACAGGTTCCAAAGCCACAGAGAAACCCTGTCTCAAAACACCAACAAAAAATGTTGAAGCCTCATGTTTTTCCTCTGAATTACTGATGGAGTGATGTAAAAGAGTAGTCAGAAGAGCTTGGGATTTGGATGTTGGTAATTAGATGATTATTTATCCCTCTCATGAAATAGAGGACACAGGAGAATGAGATTTTGGGAAAATTAGATTGGAAGAGGTGCTAAGATCAATCTGGAGTTTTATTTCAGAGTTCCATGAGGTATTCAAATACAGATGTCCATGAGCCAGTTAAGTCATCAGCATCTGAAAAGAACTTTCTAACACTCTTTATGCTATTGGAAGCCTGGGAATCCTATGACCTTTTCTCGGCATAATATTTTTAAATGGATCAAGGGGAATGAATCAGATTACAAAGAAAAGAAGTTACACTGAGATACAATTATCAAATAAAGATATTATTATGTAAGAACACATTTAATTATTAATCTGTTAAATGATCTGATGATGAATCTAATAATGCTTATAAGCTTAAATAATGCTAAGTATCAATAATATTCTGATGTATCAGTAACAACCATGATTTATGAAAATATTTGTGATTTCTATCAATGATAAAATCATACGTATTGGCTTGTTATCTATATTAATAATTAGAAGAAATATTAAATGTTCACTAGAGATTACTAAATATAAAAAGTTAACCTTTTCAGCCTGAGGAGAGAAGTCTCAATAAGTGGCTTGCAGTGTAAGCATGAAGACCTACCTTAGATCCCTAGCACCCTGCAAACAAATCCTGAGAATGGTGGATTTATAATCCCAGTGTTGGAGAGGTAGGGACAAGTAGATCTCAGAGGTCTACTGCCTAGTCAGCCTAGCCTAATTGGTGAGCTCCAGGCCAATGAGAGAGCCTGCTTCAATAAACCAGGTGGATAGCACTTGAAGAAAATCAAGTTTTCCCTCTGGCCTTCACATACATTCTTGTACTGTGTATCCACAAGCATGTACCTATACACATACAAAACCACTCACAAAATTATGGATTCTGTTTGTTTGTTTGCTTGGTGTGTTTTTTTTTTGAGACAGGGTTTCTCTGTGTAGCCATGGACATCCTGGAACTTGCCCTGTAGACCAGGCTGGCCTTGAACTAAGAGATCTACCTGCCCCTGCCTCTTGAGTGCTGGGATTAGAGGCATGCACCACTGCTGCCTAATCAAAATTTATGTTTTTTATCTACTTTTGTTTACATCCAAATTCTATTCTTGCTTCTGTGTCACAAACCCAATCTAGATGCTAATTCTAGCTAGTAGAAGTGGATATGAAGAACCCAGGGAGAGAAGGTAAAGGAGAATGCCCAAATCAAATTATGAGGGATTCCTTTGTTTAGAATTCCTTTGTTTAGAATTTGGGTAAAAGAGGCTGATCCAGCAAAGCAAATGAAGTGCCAGAGATACTCAGTGGAAGAGTGGAGGCAGAAACCAGGTCTCAGTGGGTTGCAGAGTAATTAAGAGTTGAGAAAGAGGTATTGGCTTGTGTATTAGTTATTGCCGCGATAAAATACCAAAAGCAACTTAGAGATGAATTTTCCCTTATGATTCCAGAGGGAGAGGCTATAGTGCATGAAAGTGGGCAGCTAGAGCAGGAATCCGAGAGACCACATCTTCAACTGCAAACATGAAGCAAAGAGAACAAACTGGAAGTAGGACATGGATATTAACTCTCAAAACCCACCTCTACTGATACACTTCCTCTCGAAAAACTCCACCTCTTAAGGGTTCCATAATATCCTCCAAAAAGCACCATCTCTAGGGACCAAATGCGTGAATCCCTTAGCCTTTGGGAGATATTTCACATTTAAACCACCACAGCTGGTATATATAATTGCTTTACAGTTTGACTGTAAACAATGGCAAGATCAAATTGCTAGTTTGGACAGGGGCTGTCTTAGTTGGTTTGAAATGCCATGCCAAAGGGAAAGCATAGTAGGGGCTTCCTAAATAACAGATGTTAAGTACTCAGTTATAGAGATTGGTTTTCTACTTTGCTTCTCTACTGCTGTAATAAAATACTGGTCAAAAGAAATTTGGGGGAGGAAAGGGTTTATTTGAACTTACAAGGTACACTCCAACAAAGCCAAGGCAGGAACTCAAGGTGGGAACCTAGAGGCAGGAACTGAAACAAAGACCATGCAGGAACGCTGCTTACTTGTTTGTTCCCCATAACTTATGGGCTTGCTTTTTCGTGTGACCTAAGACAGTAGGCTCAAGAAAGTTCATTATGATGTAAGCATATAATGTACTTAGGATATACAACCCTCCCACCCCCTAGCTATACCACTACTAGGTAGTTACTTGAAGAATCCCAAGATCACTGTATTGCAGAGATATCTTCACAACAGTCTTGATTGCAACACTTTTTCCACAATAGCTGTGTAATGGAAACAACATTGGGACCCAACAACAGAGAAATGGATAAAGAAAATGTCATATACGCACAGAGTGGAATCGTGCGATGGAAAAGTATGAACTATTTTTAAAGCAGGTGGGGCAAAGATCTGAGGACAGTGAGGAAGGCTGCTCAGATACTGCAGGGAATGGAGAGACGAAAGAAACTATCAGATGTGCTAACAGTTGGCAATTGTGCCTTTCTCTGCATAATGAGAAAAATTATTTTCTTTAATGATAAAGCTATTTCTATGGCAGGTGATAGGTTCATTAAGTTAATAAATTAATCACCATAATTAATCCTACTTGGGAAATAGACGGTAATGCGAACTGCTGTATAAGAGAGCATTCAATTTGCTGAGGAGTTTTCCCTGACACCCACATTCTGTCAGCATATGACTAATGGACCAGCATATACTATTCAAAGAGCTGACTCATCTCAGGGCTCCGAGCCTAGGCTCCTAAAACAGACACACCGGGAGATGCCTTGCTTAAGCACATGTCCTGGTCTCTTTGTTTAGCCTATTTTTGCCTGCCCTGGTTTCTGTTCCAGCATACAGACAAGGGAGGGTCTCTATGGAAGACATTTCTCTTAGAGAGGTGTATACGAATCACAGATAGGTAGCAATGGGAAAACAGACTGCATTCCAACAAATGGATTTGCTCTTGAAATTTTGTGTTGTTTCACCATGAATTGGCAATATTCAGTTCACAAGTGGGGCTTCTTCTGTGTTGTGGAGGTTTCAGTGGTAGAGAGAATTGTGTGTGTGGGAAATATTAAAGAAAATTACTTGTGTGCTAGTAGAACTGAGAATAACAGATTTGATTTCATTAAGAAAGTCTAGGGCCAGCAACGTTGGAGAAACAATACTGGAGCTGAATCATGGGAAACAAATAAGACTATGAGAAAATGAAAGAGAAGGATATCTTAGTGAAGGAGGCAAGCACACTTGCAAAAGCACTATGGAAAATTGGAAGACTCAAATAAAAATATACATGGTCAAAGAAAGAGTGTGAGCGTCTTCCCGCTTCACAGGCCTGGCTCTTCCCTTCTCCATGCTGTCAAGTAGGTCTAATCACACCCCACTTCACAGGTACCTGGAATCCTCTGAGACCTCCCTTCTCTACTCAGCAGGTTATTTATGCTTCTTTACTTTCCACACCATATACCATCTGGTTTTTTGTTTGTTTGTTTTCTACTATGATTTCATTTCCCTGAAATGCTGGGTGGATATTCCTCTGTCTCACCCTGTAGGCCTCTCAGCTTCTCTGAGATTTTGCTTCTGTATGCTGCCAGGCTACTAGGCTCCTCTGGGATCTTTCATACCTTAGGCTAGGCCCACTACTTCCAACCTTACACACTGCTTACTCCTCTGGGTTCTTGCTTCCCAGGGCTCCCAGGTAGGCCCTGACCCTTCCAACACATTAGGCCTCCCTATTGCACACCCATCATACCAAGACATCCCCAATCACCAATAGATGAGAACTTATTAAGTACATTATTGCTTTTCTATTGCTGTGATAAGACACCATAGGCCAAGGTAACATATAGAAGGAAAGGTTTAGTTGGAGTTTACATTTCCAGAGCTTGGAGTCTATCACTATAATGGTCAGGAGCAGGGCAGCACACAGGTAGAGCATTGGAGCAGAATTGGAGAGCTCACATTCTGATCCACAAACAGAAAACACTGGGGATGGCAGGAGGCATTTGAAACTTTAAAGACCACCCCTGTGACATACATCCTCTAACAGGCCATACCTTTTATTTTTTTCCAAACAGTTCCACTAACTGGTGACCAAGTATTTGAACATAAGAGAGCCACTCTCTTCAATCCTCCACGTGAAAGTAGGACAACCAAGTGTGGAGAATCACACCAGAAATCATCTTAGGAGAAGAACAGAAAGAGGTGTGCTGATTTTGGACAGTGTCTGTTCTCATGAACCATAGCAGACTTGTAAAGGCAAGGAATATAACTTGAAACTCCCATTACCAATTCCACAGAAGAAAGTAATATATCAACCATCTTACAATGGAATCTCTCATGAACATTGTATATAACTACACTTAAGAAAAGTGATTTAAATCCAGGTGTGGAGTCTCATTCCTTTAATCCCAATAAGAATTACTTAGCCAGGTGGTGCTGGCACACCCTTTTAATCCCAGTACTCAGAAGGCAGAGGCAGGAGGATCTCTGTGAACTTGAGGTCAGCCTGGTCTACATAGTGAGTTCCAGGATAGGCACCAAAGCTACTGAGAAACCTTGTCTCGAAAAGCCAAAAAAAGAATTACCCAGAAGATTTTTCTAGACAACAAATTCAAGAGAACAATTATACCTATATGATGTGGGATTCCCCACTGTATGCTGTGAATACCATTGGTTAATAAAGAAATTGTCTTAGGCCTATGCAAGGCAGAACTCAGGTATGCGTGGGAAAACTAAACTAAATGCTGGGAGAAAGAAGGAAGAGTCAGAGAGAAGCCATGTAGCCCAGCCAGAGATATATGCCAGAACTTTACCTGGTAAGCCAGAGCCACCTGGCAATACACCATTTAATAGAAATGAGTTAAATTAAGATGCATGAGTTAACCAGAAATATGCTTAAGCTATTGGCCAAACAGTACTGCAAATAATATAGTTTCTGTATGGTTTTTTCGGGTCTGAGCAGCCAGGAACAAAGAAGTGGTCTCCTACAACACCTATATTCAAATTCGGGAAGATAAATATAAAAACAAAGAGGTGAATAGAATGGGGATATAAATGCAAAATATTAGAATATAATTTAACAAAGAATTGATGAAGAAAATTCAAATTGAAAAAGATGCTGGAAATTAAAACCTTGATGAACCAGATTTTAAAAAGCAATGGAAATTATCTCCACAAAAAGGATCATGTAGAAAACACAGTGTGGGAAATAAAAGGCAAGGTAGATGAGCTCATCACTCAGTAAAAGTTGTACCTGTTTTTTTTTTTTTGGTGTGTGTGTGTGTGTGTGTGTGTGTGTGCCTTTTCCTGGACTCTTTTCTGTAGTGATATTTGTGTTTTAACAAATAAAGCTTGCCTGAAGATCAGAGTGCAGAGCTAAATCACTAGAGGCCAGGCAGTGGTGGCATACACCTTTAATCCCAGGATTTGGGAGACAGAGGCCCGTGGATCTCTGTGAGTGCAAGGCCACCCTGAGCTATGCGAGACTGAATCTCACTAAAAGAATAACAGAACTCACACAAAGGTGATGCTAGCACTTGGAATCTCATGGCTTTAGTCCCAACACTAGGGAGGTGGAGACAGGAGTTATTTGGCTGGGTGGAAAGAGGAACATAAGGCGGGATGAGACAGGAGCTCATTGCAGTCTGATGATTGCCCCTGCACTCTGAGGCAACAGTCTGAAGCAGTCAGTCTGAGGAGATCTCTGAGCAAGCAGTCTGAGCAGCAGTCAGTCTGAGGACACAGTTTGAAGAGGAGGTCTGAGGACAGGATTACACATTCGGTCTGAGCATTGGTAGAGGTGAGAAGTCTGATGATTGGTCACACTACTTCTCTGATCATTTAGCTTTCACTCCCTGATAGCGGACTCCAAGTTTTTATTGTTAAGTAGAATTAGAATCCCACTATACTTTTCCTTCTGCTTGTTTGTTTAGTCTTATTCCAACAAGCTAGTTTTTGTTTAATTTTTTATATTTTATTTTTTTTATCTCTTAGATGTCAGTTTGTTTTCTAATGCGAAACAGAAAAGAGGTGGATTCGGATGGGTGAGGAGGTGGGGAGAAACTGGGAGGAGTACAAGGACGGAAAACCATAACTAGGATATATTATGTGAGAAAAATATCTGTTTTCAATAAAGGGAAAAAAGATTGAAGGAGAAATAAAAACTTTCCATGATAAAAGCAGATTAAAGGGATTTACGACTTCTAGGCCAGCTTTGGCTGGACTGGAATTAAATATGTAGACCAGGCTGGCTTTGAACTCACAGGGATTTTCCTGTAAGTTATTGGCCAGAGAGGCCCTCGAGTCATCCCAATACAATACAGGCTATTGGTATTGCTTTTGATTGTCCATCATAACTAGATGGTAAGATCCCACTGCTGAAGACACCACATATTTTGGTTGAAGAACACAAAAAAGAAATCTCAGAGGGTTGAAGGGGAGGGGAGAGGCAGGGAGGGGAGCAGGGAAAAATGTAGAGCTCAATAAAAAATAAAAGATAAATCTTAAATTGACCAGGAAACTCCCTGGTGACTATCTTTTATTGTGTATGAATATACTTTGCAGGCAGACTGTTGGGTGGGGGGACAACATCAGTAATCGTATTCAGTGCTTGACCCTGCATGCTACAATACTGACTTTCTAGGCATGGTGTTCTTACTGGTGCAATAATAGTTTATTGAAATAATCTACAGCTCTCTTAATTTGTTTTCAGGTCTGTTCTATAGGAGGAATTCATGCCTGGTAGTATGAACATAGTTAAAATACTTGGATAATGAGGTCATAGGCTCTAGAGGAGGTCCTATTGATAATGGTTTTTTGAATGGTCATATTGTCGAACCGCCTTCTAAATATTTTTGTTTATACCATACATTAGGCTGCTCCCAACTTTAGTCACAGGAGATTCCTATTACAGTGGTGGTGTGTAGCAGAGATTAAAACAGTCCATCCTTCAGGAAAGCTCCTTAATCTAAGAGGGAATCAACTCAAAGTAGCCCAGGAAGTCCCTAAAACTGACCAAATTTACTAGGCCCTGTCCTTTCAAGAATGAACAATAAAGAGTGCTAAGAGTTACTTTTAGACAAGCCAAGCTACAAAGAAGACCCCAAGATCAGATCAGCTAACTTCCTGGAAGAGGTTTAGACCAACTGAGGCACCTGGAAAGGACACTCTCTAACTTGTTGAGATGCCTGCAGGCTGTGTGGTGTGCACCAGGTACCCGGCTTTGTGAGCTGTCACCCGTGCTAGGGTGGGCTTTAGTGATGCAGCTGTCTTTGAGTCATTTCTGCTCTTGTAAGCAGCTCCTCGTCCATATCCCTTTCAGTAACCAAGTAAAATTCAGTTTCACCAAATTGGGCTTCAGCGGTATCTGTACTTTGGGCTTTATGTGCTCCCCATCTGGAATGAGTACACATGCATGTTGCATCTCCACAGGAAATGTCTTGTCACACAGGTGTGTACTAGTGAATGCAGAGACATTTTCATTTAAAGTGATGAGAATAAGGGACTATGGGTGCCTAGTCATAGATAACACGAACTCCCTTCAAGACTTAGGGAACACTGCAGAAGAGGAGATGGAAAAATGTAAGGGCCACACGATGGGTGGAGTGCTGTGAAATGCTGACATCTGAACATTGAATGGCTGTTGAGCACATAAGTCAGAGCAGCAGTATTGTAATGAGGAGCGACAGGCTGTGTCCCGCCACCCAGCTAGCTTATACCCTGAAATAATTGCACAGAAACTGTATTCATTTAAACACTGCCTAGCCCATTAGTTCTAACCTCTTATTGGCTAACTCTTACATATTCGTTTAACCCATCTCCGTTAATGTGTATCGCCACTTGACTGTGGCTTACTGGCATGAGTCTAACCAGCGTCCGTCTCGAAGAGGAGAGCCATGGCATCTGCCACACTGCCTTCTTCCTCCCAGCATCCAGTCCCGTCTTCCCTGCCTATCTAAGTTCTGCCCTATCAAAAGGCCTAGGCAGTTTCTTTATTTGACCAATGAAAGCAACACATAGAAAGAAGACCTTCCTACACCACAGCAGTGGTTATCAATGGAAGAACTAGCTAGTTAAAAGTTCTAGCATGTTGCAAAGATACTCTGAAAGCCCATCCCTAGCTGAATGTGACTGCTAGAGAAGGAAGAGGCAAATTTCTTTGGGGGTCTGGCCACTGGAAGCTTGTCTATGCCCCAGTGAATGAGCCCACACCTATGTATATTGGTAGCACTAATTGGATTCAGTGGTTTAAAATAAATGAATAAATAAACAAGTAGTGAAGGGCACGAAGTTGAGAAAGGTATGGTTCGGAGGTCATGGGCAATTGGAGGGGGTATTAAGATATGGATATGATCAAGATACATTGTCTATGTGTGTGAAATTTTCAAAGGGTTACTAGAAATTTTTTAAAGAATTGAGAAATGATTAAAGAACGTGTCAAATGAATATAGAATCCAAGTCATTGAAATTATGGACTTAAAGTGATTAGAACAGAACAAAACTAAATATTCATTGGAAAATAGAAACCACTTTTTTGAGGCATTTAAAAATATTTGTTATTTACAAAATCAATTTGCAACATTCACAAAATAATATTACAAAGTACTGAGTTTCCATCAGATTTCTTTATACATCTTCTCCCAGTTAAGAAAACAATGCTAGGCTGGAGAGGGGGCTCAGTTTTTAAAAGCCTTCACTGCTCTGACAGAGGACCTGAATTCAGGTCCCAGGACCTACATAGTGGCTCACAAACAGCAGTTCAGGAGATCTGATGCTCTCTTCTCACCTCAGTGGACACCAGGTATGCACATGTACACATATATACATGCAGTCGAGATGCCTGTGATGCCTATTATTGGTATCAATTTGACAACATCTGGAATTAACTAAAAACCCAAGTCACTGAGCAGGCACACCTGTGAAGAATTTTTAGTTAACTGGATCTTTCTTTTTCTTTTTTTAAAAAATTGTTTTTTATTGAGCTATATATTTTTCTCCACTCCCCTCCCTTCCTCCCCCTTTCCCTTCTACCCTCTCTCACGATCCCCACACTCCCAATTTACTCAGGAGATTCTGTCTTTTTCTCCTTCCTATGTAGATTAGATCCATGTATGTCTCTCTTAGGGTCCTCTTTGTTGCCTAGGTTCTCTGGGATTGTGAATTGTAGGATAGTTTTTCTTTGCTTTGTGCCTAAAAGCCACTTATGAGTGAGTACATTTGATATTTGTCTTTCTAGATCTGGGTTATCTCACTCAATATTATATTTTCTTTATCTTGAAAGGTTCAATAATTCTGTTCCACAAATAACTTTTAAGTGAAAGCAGTAGTGTGATTTTTGAATATTTATTTTATTTTTTACACTTATTTTATTGTTTGTGTGTGTCAAGAAGGTGTGGAGGCCAGAGAACAGTTTTCAGAAGGTGGTTCTTATCTTCTATTATGTTGAGTCTCAGGATTAAATTCTCAGGGTTGGCAGTTAGTACCTTCTTGAACCATCTTGTTGACTTCCTAACCTACTTTTTCAAATTTTCTGGTGCCTGTAGAATGCAAGAATGTACCTGTCAACTGTTTATTAATTCATTCATTCATCCATTGAGACAGAGTCTCACTGTATAGCCCTCACATATCTGGAACTCACTATGTAGACCAGGTTGATCTTAAAAGCATAGAGATCTGCTGGATTCTGCTTTCTGGGTGCTGGGTTTAAAGGTGGGTAGCACCATGCCCAGCTCTTTTGTTTACTAGTAAAGACAATCTTTCACAAATAACTTCCAAATTAATTGGAACCCAAATATTCCACATTCACAAGTGATACAGAAACCATTTACTTTTTTTGCTTTAACATAGATTTATATAATTTTATTTCATCTGCAGGTTCACATAACTAGTTTTTAAAAGTCATTTATTTCAACCTCAGAAGTACTGGGATAAAGTTAAAATTTTGATTAAACTTATACATAAGGTTTTTTTTACATCATGAGATATATTTTTATCTGTGTTTTGGGATTCTTTTCTTTTCACTTTTTTTTGAGAGATGATATAATTCTGTAGCATAAACTGACATGTAACTCACTTTGTAGTCCAGGCTGGCCTCAAATTCCTGCTGATCCTCCTGTCTCAACCTCTTGAATGCGATGATTACTTGCATGAATCACCACATCTTCTAACAGATGCAGTCTATATCTCCATGCTTTGCTTTATATTTTCTGTTTTTATTTTACTGTTACCAGAATTAGGTTTAGGCCCAGTGAGATGCTTAATTATTTATTACATATAATTTAAGGAATGGCTTACAAACTGGTTTATCAAGAGAAATGATATTTTAATCAGTATTCTAAAATAACAATTGATGCAAAAATTTCAGGAATATAAAAGATTAAAAATAAATTGTGTGTGTGTGTGTGTGTGTGTGTGTGTGTGTGTGTGTGTGTGTGCACGAGGCCAGAAGAGAGCATAGGATCCCCTGAGGTTTGAGTTATAGGCAGTTGTGAGCCACCATAAATGTGTTGGGAATCAAACTCTGGTTCTCTGGAAGAGCAACAAGACTGTTAACTGCTGAGCCATCTGTCCAGCACTGTATCAGACATTTAAAGATAGACTCAAACCTGCACTTCCGCACATCTTCAGTCTGTAGGATATTTTCACTATAACAAGTAAAGGTGCAGGATTCGATGACTCAGCTGGGCATTTCTTAGTAGGCCCATAGCCCCCAGAAACCTAGGAATCTTTCAAGATCATCTGACCCAGAGTACTGCTCTTGGGTCACTGTGGAATTATTCTCAGCAAAGAGTGCCTGCTGCAGATTTCTCTCCCCTGGCTCTCCAGAGTTGAGCACTTGCTGATGTTCTAATTTCCTATGTTATATCTGATTGTCTTGTTTCCAGTGTCTTGCCAGCACCTTTAGCCTGAAAATAACTGTACCTCTATCCTGAAAATTTGAAGTTCTGCCTTAATCACTTGTCTGTCAATGCAGACTTACGGCTCTCCACTGCCCCCATCTGGTCGCCAATGAACATTGCCATGTTACATAGACTTTTGAAAGTCTATGTTTGTTTGTTTGAGACAAGGTTTTGCTATGTAATCTAGTCTTTCTGGAACATTCTATAGACTACCACTCCAGGCTGACTGTGTTTGTTCGAAAAAGGGTCTCATTATATAGTACAGGTTGATTTTGAACACACTGTGCAGCCCAGGGTGGTCTCTAACTTTCAGTTCTCTTCCCACAGATTCTTTTCAACTCACATACTCATTTCCAGTTTCTTGTGCCTCTTGTGTTCGTTTGATCTCTTGAAAATTTCTTTAAATATGTTTTACTCTCAAGATGCTAGAAATTTTCATTATTATTTTTCATTGCATTTTAAAATTCCTTAAGATATTTTTCAGGAAAAATACTAAAGCATAGTAATAATAAAATTTACTGACTCACTTCCACCCCGGCTCTATTCTCAGTCCAGAGATAATGACTCAGATATTTGATGTACATCTTTTGGCTCACTTTTTAAAGATGTTTATGTTAAGTTATGTGTATGAGTGTATGGGGGTATGTGCATGTGGGTGCAAGTGCCCAGTGCCCGTGGAGGTCAGAAGTATCAGATCCCCTGGAGCTGGAGACACAGGTGGTTTGTGAGCCACCCCGTAAAGCTGCTGGGGACCAAACTCAGGAGCTCTCTACAACAGAAGCATGTGCTCTGAACTACTGTGATGGGGCACAGTGTGATTGGTAATTAATGATTCGCCAGATTAGCTTAATACAAAATATACAGCTTTAATAAACAGAAGGAAGACTTACACCAGAATCCCAACGTTCCATCCAGATGCAGGAGCCAGGCCAGAGAGCTAGGGGAAGCGCACCTGCCAGGTTTATAGGTAAATTTTTGCCTTAGGGCGACATGCCCCACAGACAGAATGTGATTGGCTGAACTCCCCTATCACTACTGTGCCATATCTCTAGCCCCTCAAGACACTTTTGACATTCTAACTTGCATATTTATGCACATGACAAATACACACATATGCTACATATAAATGAGGTCTTTATGTAGTATTATTTTTCAGTATAGTTTTTTTACTCACAACTATTTACTCACTAGAACATTATCCAACCTTAAAGAGGAATGTTAATGAACCTTAAAGCCATTATGCTAACAGAAAAGTAATATGTGTGATTCCACTTCTATCATGCACTCACAGTGGTCAAATTCACAGAGACAGAAAGCAGAATCCTAGTAGCTGCTGGTAGTGAGGAGAATAGGAATTATTTTTGAGTGAGGACAACATTTTACTTTGAGATCAAGAAATTTTCTGAAGATGGATATTGTGATGGTTGTATGACAACATTTGTGAGCTAGGTGACTTTTGGGGAAGTTAATGTTTCTGTATTTTATGTTGTCATCTTTGAAAGTAGAAAAATAATAAAAGTTTCTAAATGAAAACATAAGACCAAGTTAAACAATTTATGTATGGTACTTACCATGGCACCTATCACACAAGAAATACCCAGAAATTTTAAATTTGGGACCAGGGATGTGTAACATGAGGGGGCCTGCTTGTTTGGGGGTTTCTGTCCTGCCAGGTCCCCCAGCTGTTTAGTTCCAGAGAAAATTACACAGAGGACTCCGTAAGTTACAAAGCTGATTGGCCCTTTAGGTTAGGCTTCTTACTGGCTAACTTTCACATCTTAATTAACCCAGTTTTCTAATCTATGTTAACCATGTGGTTCAGTACCTTTTTTCAGTGGGGCAGATCACAACCTGCTGCTTTGGTGATCTGGGCAGGAGTGGAAGGAATCAACTTCCTCCTCCCCAGAATTTTTCTGCTCTCCTGGCATCATTTCCACTTCCTGTCTGGTTTTCCCGCCTACACCTCCTGCCTGGCCAATCAGCGTTTATTTAAAACATGATTGACAGAATACAGATAATTCTCCCACACCAGGGATGTGGACCTGAGAAAGGGCATTTGTATAGTATGCACAAGACCATGTATGTCACAGAAATAGCTATTGTTGTTGGGTGTAGTGATATACTCCAGCTATCTTAGAATCATCACCTAGAGAGGAAAAAAGGATAATGGGATGCTATTTCTGATCTTTATATAAGGAAATCTAGCCACCACACATGACAATAAAAGCAGGAATCAGGGACTGAAAGGAATTTGCAGATTGGGTCCAGAAAATGACAAAAGAGCCCAAGAAATAAAGTCAGAGGTGGCCAATCAACTCTAGTATTAACCTTTATGAAACAAAAAGTTGAGATTTAGGAACCTATAGATGCACAGCTGTAGGGAGCAAGTGAAGTCCTGAGTGAATGTATGTTGTTGACATGGGTGTGGCCATGTCAAGGACCAACGTCTTAGCCCCACGAGAGTGGCGAAGCCTTCCCTGGATGAGGCTCAAACGGTTGTCAAAGTCTTCCTTAATGTCAATGTTGATAGTGTATGTAAAAAATATCCTCTGTAGCTTTCTACCCCTAGATGTCTATGCCTAAAGGCTGCTCCCCTACAGAAACTACTCCCACTAAGATTAGCTAAACCTATCTTCCTGTATCTTAGCTGTATATAATAACTCTATCCTTTTCTTTATATGTTTGTAATAACCCCACATCTTGTTTAGCTGCATGTAATAACCTTGCTTCCCTTTTTAACTCCGTGTAATAAATGCACTAAGTTCCCAAGGTATTGCAGCTTCTTCATCGAAGACCTTAGTCCATCTGCTCTCTGCATTTCTTTGTCTGTGTGCCTTCTTTTACCATCCCAGTTAGGTTGGTCCCTGGTGCCATTCAAAACATGTCACATAGCTTCATATAACTTTCAGTGAAATACAAATAGAATAGACACAAATTATGAAGATTACAGAGACTATAACAATACAATCAATGACTTGATAACTTAAAAGTATAGGTATTTATATAGGGAACCTTATGCCACCCCCTTTTATGGACATGTTATTTTTATCTGCTTAGAATAGGAAATCTACTATTTTGAAAAATGACTTTCTTTTAAATCAAAATCAAGTAGTTCTGGAAAGAACTAACAATTACAGTGTATTCCTTTTCTGTGCACAAGGGTGGGCAGGTGGCTCAAACTAGCTCATTAATAGTTATTTTTTGTACCTGACCATAATGAGACTCTCTCTCTCTCCCTCTCTCTCTCTTTCATGGGTGAAAACCTATAGGAAATGTCTATAGTGCTAGCAATTATGTTTTATTATGTGCCTGCTAATGTGTTCTTGCTGTTATTATGTAAAGAATGAAAATCAAGTTTAATCTAAATTTTTGTTCAATCTCAATTTATTCAGTGACTGACATTAATGAAATGGTAACAGGCTGATTTCTATAAGGTTTTCTTGACTCATAAAAAGGAGTTGTTGACAGGCCAGTATCCATTTCACAACTCTTTGCCTATTCTGCCATCATGTGGACAAGGAGCATAAACATCAATGAAATAATCACATCAGGTTTCATTTAAAGAGGGCTTTAAGAGCCTTGAGTAGCGGCACACCCCTTTAATGTAAAAGGAGCGGCGGACTGCATTCCCACCCGGCTCACGCCTGGCTAGTTTTACACCCGAAATAACAACACACAAATTGCATTCTTTTAAACACTGCTTGGCCCATTAGTTCCAGCCTCTTATTGGCTAACTCTCACATCTTGATTAACCCATTTCTATTAATGTGTGTAGCACCACGAGGTGGCGGCTTACTGGGAAAAATCTTAACCTGCGCCCATCTTGGAGAGGAGAGCTATAGCGTCTGCCTCACTGCCTTCTTCCTCCCAGCATTCTGTTCTGTCTACTCCACCCACCTAAGGGCTGGCCTATCAAAAAGGCCAAAGCAGTCTCTTTAGTAACCAATGAAAGTAACACATAAACAGATGACCCTCCTCCATCACTTTAATCCCAGCAAAGGCAGGAGGATCTCTGTGAGTTCAAAGCTAACCTTCTATACTTAGTGAGCTCCAGGACAGTCAGGCTCAGATAGAGAGATTCTGTGTTGTGGGGTGGGCTTTAAAAATAAGAGGAAATTTTTTCCTTACAGGGGTAGAGGAGAAAGGGAAGGACATAGAAAACATGAGTCTGAAATCAAGAATGACAGAGTAGGGGCTGGGATGTACCTCAATTGATAGAGTGTTGCCCTAGTATGCACAAAACCCTGGGTTCAGCAACTCAGCACCCTATAAAGTGGGCTTGGTAGTACAGACCTGTAATCCAATCATAGTAATCAGGAGGTAGAGCAAGAAGGATAAAAAAATTTAGGGTCGACTGCTGCACTAGTGGTCATGGACCCCACCAGCTCCACCTGTATCTAGAGGGATAGGTAAGTGTCTAATATCCCAGCTGGAGAGCCCCACTCTCTAGGTGCTAGCGCCCATCCTGCCCCCACTGACAGCACTCCCAGTGACCAGGCAGCAAGCATCTTCTCCTTCCAGCCATCCTCCACCACACCAGCAACCACCTGCACATGGAGGGACCACAATCATGGGAGACAAGAATCCCAACTGCACCTGATTTGTGATAAAGAAGCCAAAATTGTACAATGGATAAGAAAAGCATCTTCAACAAATGGTGTTGGCATAACTGAATATCAGCAAGTTGAAGAATGCAAATAGATCCATATCTATCCCCACGAACAAAACTCCAATCCCAGATCAAAGACCTCAACATAAACCTCATTTACACTGAAGCTGATAGAAGAGAAAGTGGGAAGTAGCCTTGAACGCATTGGCACAGGAGACCACTTTCTAAATATAACCCCAGCAGCACAGACACTGAAAGTAACAATCAATAAATGGGACCTCCTGAAACTGAGAAGCTTCTGTAAGGCAAAGGATATGGTCAAGAAGACAAAATGGCAGCCTACAGAATGGGAAAAGATCTTCACCAACCCCACATCTGACAGAGGGCTGATCTCCAAAATACACAAAGAACTCAATAAACTAGACACCAAATACTAAATAATCCAATTTAAAAACAAGGTACAGATCTAAACGGAGAATTCTCAACAGAAGAAAATCAAATGGCCGAAAGACTTTTAAGAAATTCCTCACCCTCCTTAGCCATCAGGAGAATGCAAATCAAAACAACTCTGAGATACCATCTTACACCTATCAGAATGACTAAGATCAAAAACACTGATGACATCTTATGCTGGAAAGGATGTGGAGTAGGGAGAAGAGTCCTCCATTGCTGGTGGGAGTGTAAATTTACACAGCCACTTTGGAAATCAGTATGGTGGTTTTTCAAAAAAATTGGGAATCAATCTACCTCAAGACCCAGCAATACCAGTTGTGGGCATATACTCAAAGGATGCACAATCATACCACAAGGCTATTTGCTCAATTATGTGCATAGCAGCATTATGTAACAGCCAGAACCTGAAAACAACTTAGATGTCCCTCAACCAATGACATTTTAAATTCATAGGCAAATGGATGGAACCAGGAAAAAAAATCCTGAGTGAGGTAACCCAGACCCAGAAAGACAACCACAATATGTATTCACTCATAAATGGATATTAGATGTAAAGCAAAGGATAACCAATCTATAATGCACAAACCCAGAGAAGCTAGGTTAAAAAGAGGAACCCTAAGAGGGACAGACATGGAAGGTCCAAGGGAGGAAAATAGTTAAGATCTGGGTAAAATGGGAGGGGGTAGAAGGAAGTTGATGGGGGATGGGAACACGTGGTGGGATCAAGAAGACTGAATTGGGGGAGGGACAGAGGGGGATAGCAATGAAAGAGATATCTTGATAGAGGGAACCATTATGGGGTTAGGGAGAAACCTGGTGTTAGAGAAATTCTCTGAAATCCACAAGGATGAGCCCAGCTAAGACTCCTAGCAATAGTGGAGAGGGTATCTCAAAGGGCCTTCCCCTGTAATCAGATTAGTGACTACCCTAATTGACATCACAGAACCTACATCAAGTAAGTGACGGAAGCAGATGCAGTGATCCACAGCCAAGCACTGGGCTGAGCTCCTGGAGTTCAGTTAAAGAGAGGAAGGACGGATCATATGAACAAAGGGGTCAATATCGTGATGGGGAAAACCACAGAGACAGCTGACCTGAGCTAGTGGAACCTCACAGACTATGAATGAACAGCTGGGGAACCTGCATGGGACTGAACTAGACCCTTTGAATCTGTGGCTTTATTTGTTGGTGGGTCCCCTGGCAGTGGAAGCAGTACCTTTTCCAGGTACATGAACTGGCTTTCTGAAGCCCATTCTCTATGATGGGATACCTTTCTCGGTCTTGTTTGAGGGAGAGGAGTTTTGTCCTGCCTCAAGTTGGTATGCCAGACCTTGTTGACTCCCCAAGGAAGGTCTTAACCCCTCTGAGGAGCGGATGGGGGATGGGAAGAGAGGATGATACAAGGTGAGGTTAGGGGGAACTTGGGTTGACATGTAAAATAAAAAGTACATTTTTAATAAAAATCATAGAATCAAAAATTATAAAGTTAATTTCAACAAATCAAATCCAAAAACATATAATAAGACTAATGATCATGAATACATTTTCTCTAAGAATATGTTGTTGGTTTAACATTTAAAAACATTGTAATTCGTCATTGTAGTTCATGCAGTGATACACTGTTGTAACATGAGGGGCTGGCTTGATGGTGTATCTGTCCCGCCCAGTACCCCACAACCGGCAAGCCCCAAAGAAAATTATGCAGACTCCATAAGATTATAAAACTGATTGACCCATTAGCTCAGGCTTCTTGTTAACTCTTGTAGTTTATATTAACCCATTATTTTGATCTATGTTAGCCATATGGCTTGGTACCTTTTTCAGCTGTCAGCTCACATGTTGCTTCTTTGGTGGTCTGGGCAGGAGTGGTGGAGGGAGCTTCCTCCTTCCTAGCCTTCTCCTGTCCTTATTGCCCCGCCTCTACTTCCTGTCTGGTTGCCCCACCTATACTTCCTGCCTGGCCAATCAGTGTTTTATTAAAATACATGACTGACAGAATACAGACAATTCTCCCACACCACACTGGAAAAAAATAATACATCAAAAGACATTTAAAAAGGCATTTTAAAAATGCAGTGTCTGGGGCTAGAGAGATGGCTCAGTGATTAGGAGCACTTAGTGCTCTTTCAGAGGACCTGAGCATGGTTTCCAGCACCTGTGTTAGGCAGCTCACAACTGCTTCTAACTCTAGCTCCAAGGGATCCAATGTCCTCTTCTGCCTTGCATACATACATAAATAAAATAAATCTTTGAAAGAATTCAAGGCCAAGGCCAGCCTAAATTATTAAACACCTTGTCTTAAAACAAACAAATAATAGCAGCAAAGATCAACAGATTTTCATTCACTTTTCCCCACCAGTTCAGGCTGCAGGATTTATTCATCCAAATGCAACACATACGGGAGAAACTAGCAGTTATTTAGCACTGGTACATGCCAGGCTGGAGAAGTCTCCCAGTCCTTGCCAAATTCATACTGTTTGTAAATGGCAGAGTTAGGAGATGTGAAACTAAACTATGAGTATAAACGAGAAATATAAAATAAAAATTTCATTAGTAAATTACGTATGAAAGCATATGTAATTTCTCCCTCCCCAGAGAATGGATATATTACAAGGAGTAACAAATATCTCGGTTTTATAAGAAAAACTAGTATCCTTCCCCAAAGACGTTGTCCCAGCTTATATTCCTACAGAGGATATGAACTTCTACTGGCTCCCAAGCTTGTGGTCTTTTAAAGTTGCTAAACTTTTACATTTTACTCAAACTAGTGGCTGGAAAATGGTACTACAGCCACTGCGGTTTTTCAGGAGTTTGTCAAAAGTATATTTTCACATTTAGTGGCTTTGTCATTTCCTGTGATGGGGCTGAGGGAGAGAATTCCAGGTGGGATAAACAGAGTGGTAAGTTTCAGAGTGGATTGTTATGCAATGATAGAGAACCAAAATGCAAAAATCATAAAGAAATAACAGCTAAACGTAAGTGGCATACAATCCTACTTTTAGTACTTGGGAGGTTAAAGCAGAAGGATCATGAATTCAGGGTTAACTGGGCTACATAACAAGACACTGTAATAAAGCAAAATAAATGAAATAAAATATATTCAAGGTATGTTGCTCAGATTTTCAATCCCATCACTCAGTGGCAGTCTGGGATACATGATGAAACTATATCTCTAAGAGAGAGAGAGAGAGAGAAGAAGGAGAAGGAGAAGGAGAAGGAGAAGAAGGAGAAAAAAGAGAAAAGGTTAGAAGGACATACTCACTTTTGGGGGCTCTTTTCTACCGTGTAAGACTTCCTGCTATGGAGTGGCCTTGAACTACAATGAGAAGGAGAAAGGCTCAGCCTTCTCAGCACCCCACTTAGGCCTCTAGATGACTCAACTCCATTTCTATCTTAGACTCTAATGACAGCTTCCTAAGCTATCCAAGGTAAGGTGAGCTTTGAAGCTTTAAGAGACAAAGGTAGCCAGAGAACGTGTGGTAAAGTAGCTGCTCTTCAGGCTATTAATATTAGGCTACAGTTTGTTATCCAGAGCAGGTAAACACCTCTTTTTACCTCAGTCCTTCATTATTCATAATCTCTGGACACAAAATTGCCTCCTGCTACCCTGTTTAGATTCAGCAATGTGGGGTATAGAATTCCATGAAAATACTTTCATTTTCCTATGGCACAGATAGTCATTGAAGTCTTGAGTTTGTAATCACATGGCTCTTATGTCAAATTCCTCTTGTTTGTTAGCAGTATAAATTTTTGGTAGGCAGTTTAAGCATTTGGAGCTTTAATCTGTCAAATCAGGCAAATGGTACTTATCTCCTTCCAACACTTGTTATGGGGATAAACATATTCAGTACTTCAAAGCTACAGATCCTGTTGTTGAACAGAGACTTCTGAGTAAAACAGCCATTATCTTTGTAAAATCAGCTGTGCATGCTTTGAAGAGCCCAACATGATAGGGTCAAGGGACTACTGACATTTCCTCATAGGAGGGCATAGGGATTGTCATTGAACCTTTGCCTGACTTTCCAGCCTTTCCTCCTATTCATTTGTGTGCAATTCTGACCTAATTGTGGCCTAAGGGTTCTTAGAAGGTACTGGGGAAAGTTAACAGAAGAAGGCTCCTTCTGTGTAGCTGCAGGGAAACTACCAGCATGATGGAGGAAAACTTTGCAGTGTGGCTGCTTTGGGGCCACTCACACTAATATAAACAACTGTTTATCCATGCTCTATAAGAATGCGCAGCAAACTCTTTGGTCCCTAGCTTGAACTTTGGAGGAATCATACCTTGGATTATTGGTGTGACCTTCTAAGGAGCTGGTAGACATTTTTTATGTCTTCTCAAGGAAATATTTCTTTGCAACAGTGACACAGTTGCTTTGTTATTATTATTATTATTATTATTATTATTATTATTATTATTATTTTAATCAGATAACCAGGAATTAACTCTACTAGCCCACTGAAATGTGCAAGTTAGTCAAAATGCTCTCTTCCACCAAATCCCAGTTTTACACGTACATAAATACTGGGTGACCATTGTCTAGTCTACAATAAGCAGGTTATGGTCTGAAAACTTACTCCTCACTTGGGTTACTATTCTAAATCTATTCTTCTTCAGTCCTTGGTCATGGTATCTCAGATACTATATGCCGCTTGGGAAGTTGCTTTGTGAGCAGTTCCAAGGCATTGCTTTGAAATCCTTTCACATAATCTTGGCTGATGCATTGATCATTAGTTTACCCACTCCCACCCCAGATATTTGACAACATCTCTCCAATTGACAAGGAACTCTCCAATTGCAACTTCGTTCTGAAACCAAGTCAGCTCCCCAAATAAACTCTAACAGCCTATCCTAAGTACAAGGAATTTATACACAGCACAAAGGTTCACAATAGTGAGTGAGAGAGTGGTTCATTGAGGAGTGAATGCTTAGCTTGAGGGAGGGATCCATCCCCGATGTGCCTATGTGTAAACACACACACATGCTTTCTTCTGGACTTTGGAGTCTAAGTAAGATGAAGTGAAATCATATAACTTACTATTTTATGTTAAATAATGTGAAAAGTAATAGACAAAATATTGGAAATAGCAATTCCAAGACATCAGGAATTCAGGGGCAGTGATCCTTGGAGATAAAAAAATAAGCAAGTGAATGCTACACTGTGTACCATTACTATCGAGGGAGAGTTCTTATGTCACAGTATGTGAAGGAGTAACCCAGAGAAAGACAGGCAGAGTTTCTGTGGGTTTATAATCCATGTAGAAGAATGATTTATGGTGGTAAGGGAAAGGACAGGAGAGACGAGACAAAAGGTTGTTATTACATAGATCTTGTACTATATGTGCAATGGCACAACAACTGGAGGCATAGTCTTATAATATGAAGATGTATCCAGTAAACTCAGCTAATTGCTAAAATACAGATATGGTGAGCAAGTTAGAAAAGGAAATAAAATTGCATCATAAGTAGATATTCCAAAATAAGGCGGAAAATTGATGAAAACTGAAATTTCTTAGCTGCATTGCTACAAACAAAAATTGAGTGGCTGTTTCCCACAACTGCTCAGAGGAGAAGTAATTATTAGTAATATAGATTCATAGGGGAAAAGCAAATTCACTTCACATTGTATGTGGTGTTTTGAATAAGAATGGCCCCCGCAGGCTCATATATTTGGATTCTTAGTGATGAGGGAGTGACATTACTTGAGAAGGATTAGGAGTAGGTGTGGTCATGTTGGAGTAGGTGTGGCCTTGTTGGAGAAAGTGTGTCACTGGGGGTATGTTTTGAGTTTTTGAGAGTCCGCACCAGACCCAGTGTCTTTCTCTCTCTTCCTGCTGCCTGTGGAACCAAATGTAGAACTCTCAGCTGCTTCTTCAGTACTGTGTCTGGATGCATGCCACTATGCTTCCTGCCATGCTGGTAATGGACTAAACTTCTGAACTGTAATCCAGCCTCAGTGAAGTGTTTTCCTTGTTAAGAGTTGCCATGGTCATGGTGTCTCTTCACAGCTATAGAACAATAAGATAGGGTAGATGCCTTTAGGCATCAGGGCTTAATTCCTTTGGAGAACTCAAGTGGAAACAGTTGCTTATACACAGAAATATGATATCATCCACCCACCTCACAGGGATGCTTCAGGGCTTATCAAGATAATGTCTGTTAAACCCTTAGAAGAAGCACTCAATGCAGCAACCTAAGAAAATGCCAAGTTTCTGATTTATTATTAGATTTAAAGTTTATGAAATGTTTATTTTTCAAAATAAAAAAAATGTCACTTTAAACATCCAAAGTGAAAAAATTCAGAAATAAGCCACATAGAGTCAAATTGACATTTAGGACACATTCATCCTTTGTTTTTTAGTACATACAGCCTTGAAAACAAGTGATATGTAGAAGTTTAAACCTCTGTTTTTTCCAAGGTAAGATCCTGCCATGTAGCCTAGGCTGGTCTGCTTTGTACTGTGTATCCCAAGCTGGCCTTAAACTCACAAAACTTCTGCTTCAGCCTCCTGAGTGCTGGGATTCCAGGCACACATCACCATGCCCAGCTTGAAGCTTAAAACTTGAAAAATAAATTCCTCTCTGACATTGGTGAACACATAAGCTTTTGATGTTGAAAGGGAGTTGTAGGTACATGCTGAGACCCAAAAACTAGAAATGATTTGATGGGTACAGGGCAGAATCAAGGATTGAAGACAGCTGTATAATTAGATATCTTAGTTTTCCCTGCACCTGTGATGTCCATCTTGAAAATATGCTAGTTTTAGGTTGAATAAACTCTCCTTTCCTTTAAACTATCTTTTTCTACTTAAGAAAAATTGGATAGAATTCTTGGGGACACAGGAACATGGCTAACACATTTTTAAGTCAAATCATGATGTTACTAATTCATTCAAAAAAACAACTTCTGAGAACCTGGCTAGATATGTTATCAGGCTAAACTCTTAATTTCTTTTACTTTTTATTTATTTACTTTTTAGAAAATTGGATTTACAAATCAGACATAGTTACCATAGGCCCAATTGCTTTTTAACATGTTTTTAATTTAATGCTCCACAAAGTCAGTTATTATTACACATGCAATTCAGTAAACAAAGTTGATTGTTGGGCAACATAAAACCTGCAAGGTAATTGCTGCCTGATGTCCTAAGCATATTCTAATGGAATCTGAGATACCCTTTCAATTCTATACAAGTTTGACTGGAAGAGCTGTTTTGAAACAATTTGAAGTGATCTGTAAACAGTTTCAGATAGCTTGTAGATTATGACCGACATCTCGAAGCACATCTCTAAATGCTGCCCATATTCAACAGGTGCAAAAAATCAGGCTCAAAAATTGATGCAATAGCAAAGAAAGTAGGGCAGAGTGGAATGGTGTGATTTAAGGATTTCCTGGAAGACGTTCTTGTCCAACATCCTCTTTTTCCATCAGATCACATGTGTGAAATCCTTTCATTATAAATCGGAGCCACACAACTGAACAACTGTTATAGCCAAGATTCGTTTAGGAAACTGAGTGGAAGGGACCAGGAAGGGAACAATTGCTGTGAAAGGCAGGTGGTTTTACTAGGTGGTCAGTTTGTGTCCTTCCCATCATGTTAGAGACAAAGGGATGGAGGCTTTTGTCTCAAGCTCATTTTCTTTAACTGCAGTTACTTCTAAAGTTATCATTGTTTTTTCAGTAGAAGTATGCTTTGTTTATCCTGTGGTTCTCATGAAGTATGTAAAACTTTTGTACTTTGTGACTCAAAATTGGCCAAATATACCATTCTGTCAGTTTAACTTTTATTTGTTTGCTTGAAATAGGAACTATTTAATTATTTCAAAGCAAATGAATTTTAATAAAACTATTCTGTTCCTATTCCAGTGATTATGTTGAAAGGCTTAATTTGTCCTCCTTAATCCTTGAATTATCTGAACAAATGGTATGAGGGAGGAAGCAGACCAATGTCACTGTCTAGAGGATTATGATTTGACCTGTGGTCTGTTATAGAGCATTTTATAAAACGTCCTTTTCTATCAGTATTCATCTGGCCTTAATAGTTTCTGAGAATGTTAAGGCATGAATTTAAATGACTCATTAGAAATATATTGAGTTACAGTATAGATATGTTACAAATGCACGCTAGTATGGATCTAAAGTAGACATGAAGATAGGCAGAAGGAACCACTTTAAAGAAAAGAACAAACCTGGCTGGGCAGTGGTGGCGCACACCTTTAATCCCAGCACTCGGGAGGCAGAGGCAGGCAGATCTCTGTAAATTCGAGACCAGCCTGGTCTACAGAGAGAGTTCCAGGACAGGCTCCAAAGCTACAGAGAAACCCTGTCTCGAAAAAACAAAAAGAAAAGAAAAGAACAAACCTAAGAGTACTGCTGCCAGGCACACATAGAACACAGGCTCAGCATATTTTGCCACACTAGCCATTATTGTATTTCTGTATTGTATTGTACAACTGGTAAGACTGTTGATAACTTTTTCTGCCAGCAGCCTGTGTGCTACCATTCAGTATTATGAAAGCTAGTCAAGAAAGAGGACTTGTTCTGTGATCTGCGTGTCATGTCTGATTTTGTATGAATATAAAATGTTTGTGGTTTGAATTTACATTTACCTAATGGCTAGTGATGTTGAACATTGTTTCATATGTTTATTGGTCATTTATGTATTTCATTGGAGAATATTCATATCCTTTGTCTACGCGCAAAACCGGCAGAATTCAAAGCTCCTTCTCCACTTTATACCTCACCACTCACAGCCACGCCCTGATATTATAATAGCCCTGTCCACTTAGGTCACTACTTGTATCCTTCTGACTCTTCCCATAACCCTGCTGGTTCCAGAGTTCCCACACCCAGCCCTGCTCACCATTTCCATCTCACCACAACAGCATCGGGCAGTCCTGCCTTCTTCCTCCAAGCCAGAAGGTCTGGCTTCTCCGAGAAGGCGGCTTCGAAGTTCCGCCCACATTGCAAACGTCACAATTCAGTTGCACTCTAGAACTTCTGTGTCCGCACCCAACTGGTTGGGATCCATAGCCTTGGTCCGAACTCTTCCTCACTGCTCACGCCCACCCTGGTATTCCAGTGGCCTGACCACTGGAATGAGTCCTCAGCCCTGTCCCGCTGCCCAATAGACTTTGTATGCCCCCATTTACATCCCCAACTCTTATTACGTATGCACAGCCCAACTAGGCGCTTCCTCAGTCCAGTCCCATCAATGCTTAATTTCAAGACTTGCAGATCTGCCCAGGACTTTTTCCAGACATGCCCACACCAAGCGTCCAGCCTTAAAGCAGCACTATACTCCAGTAGCATGCACTTACAACATTAAGATTCAAAGCTACAACCCCATTTTCCATGTCACCACACAGGGCCTCACTTTCTGTTGCCCTCTAAGCTCCCCTTCCTCCCTCCATTTTCACCCCAACACTCATTCCGGACCTCTGGTTCCTTTTCTCACTTGTCTCCCTTTCTTGTCACCTCCTTACAGACCTTGCTTCTGCTCTTATCTGTTAGAGCTTCTGAAGGCCTAGTGAGTTCAACAGTGTCTCTTAGCTTCTGTCCTGCTTAGTGAATAATTACAAAAGTGAGAGGCTTGGTGTCCATGGTTGGTTCTGTCTGTGGGCTTGATTGGCTGCTTTTTTTAGGCTACACATCTTTAATGCAGGTGCATGTGTGTACAATTATGACTACATGTCTGCAAAGTCCCTTGAAAAAGTGGTGTTAGAGGTTTGGGGAAGGCATCGGAGTTAATGCTTCCAAATGCCTTCAGCAGCATCACCATGAGCAGGTAAAGCAGCCCCAGCAAACTCTGTTCTCCACGACATTCCATAAACCCTGACCTAGGTATGGATGCCATTCATCCTGGGCCTGGAGGCCTGGCCAGGGTATGGGGAGGTAGAGGACTGTGCTGCCTGATGACCACAGGCTCCAACCACCAAGTGACCCTAATTCTTATGGCCTTGGAATGATAACAGAAGTGTCCCTGGAAATTTTAGGAATGGACTCCTTCTTGCCCATAGGCTGTGAACACATTGAGATCCCATACTGGGAGGGGTACAAGCTTCTATGTGTGTGTGTGTTATATTTATACTAATATTCTATATACTATATATTACTAAATACTCTATATACTATATATAGTATATATACTATATACTATATATTACGATATACTATATAATATATATTTATGCTAATACTTCTATTATAAAAGTAGCTTGTGGGTATGTAGTAAGAAGATCGTGCTTAAGATCTACGCATATATATACACACACTCATATAACTTGGCATAAGTGATACATAATTAATTTTGTATAGCATACATAATATATACAAATGAGTCATCTTTCTAGTCCTCATTAATTCCTAACTTTTAAACTACACAGTATTGTTTATATGTTCTTTTTAAGAACATTTTTGTGGTGAACTTGTTCATGTGTGTGCATACAGGTTTGCAAATGTGTATTGGAGACCAGAGGTTGCTGTTGAGTGTCTTCTTTTATTATATTCCACATTATTTTATGGAGACAGAGTCCTGTACTGAATGTGATGCTCATTAATTTTTCAAGACCAGTATAATCCAGGAATTGTACTGTTTCCACCTCCCCAGTGCTAGGATTACAGACATATGCCACTATGCTGGGCTTTTTACTTGGTGCTAGGGATCAGAACTAAAGTCCTCATGATTCTGTAGCAAACATTTTACTGACTGAGCATCTCCTTTGCCCCCTTTGTTTCTTTTGATTAGCCTGCAAAATAATGTGCTTCATTATTGCATTTTTGTTCATTTTGTTGATTCTTTATCTTTTTGTTTCTGTTTCTGTCTTTATCTCTCTCTCTTTCTGTTGTGGAAGTGAAACCAGAACTTTATGCATGTTAGATAAGAGTTCTTCACCGAGTTACTTCCTCAGCTATACCCTTTAACACATGACTAGAAAAAAAAGAAAGTTGAAACAAATAAACAAAAAATATTAGTTAAAACAGCTAACTACATGTAGTTATTTTTAGTCATTTTCCGTGTGTCTGAAAAGAAATTAACATCTATATCTAACACCCATAGAATGTGTTTTCTGAACTAGAAAACATTCTACAAATGTTAGGCTATTATCATTATTTATATTAATACTGCCATTATAAAGGCAGCATGTGGGCATGTATTGAGAAGATAAAACTTAAGTTGGGAAATAGCCAAGATGCAATTCTATTGGTTGGTTCTAACATTCTAAATTTCAGTTAGATTTTTTTTTAAAATTTACACACAAATAAGGAAGGGGATTGGTTAAAATTGTCCCAGTCTGTAAAAATGGGAAAGAAGAAATCAGAAAGAAAATATGAGAACACCATGCATGATTAAATTTTACAGGAGCACAGGAGAGTAGGTGGGATGGAAGGGGATAGATCAAAGAAGGGTTCACAGCAGAGACAGTTCATCCAGTATTTGAGGATGGGAAGTTGTTTTGATGTTTGGCCTTCAAGTTTCTCCGTTACTAAATTTACCACATTCTGTAGGTGTTAAATATACAAGTTACTTACGTTTCTTCTTACTGCTGGACTATGAGACAAGGAGGATTCTCTATTTTACCTACCACATTCCATGTTGACAATAGCTCATGCTTAAACTTTGTTATTATATTTTTCTTTGTACGGTTCTGGGGGATCAAAGCTAGGGCTTTGTCCATGCTATTTAGATACTATAACTGAGTGAATCACCAACCTTCCTTTCTTTTTTTTTCCATTATTTTTTATTTATTTTACATACCAACCACAGTTCCCCCAACCTTCCACTCCTGCTCCCTCCCTCTGCCTCCCCTTTAACATCCACCCACTCACCCTCCTTCTCCACTTAGATGGGGTAAGGCCTCCCATGGGAATCAACAAAGCATGGCTCATCAAGCTGAGGCAGGATTAAGCCCCACCCTCACCCTACGTCAAGGCTGAGCAAGGCATCCCACCATAGGGAATAGGTCCCAAAGAGCCAGTTCATGCATCAGGAACAGGTCCTGGTCCCACTACTAGGGGCCCCACAAAAGACCAAGATACTCAGTTGTCATTCAGATGCACAGGGCCTAGGATGGTCCTATGCTAACTCCCTAGCTATTAGTCCAGTGTTTGTGAACTCCCACCAGCTCAGGTCACCTGTCTCTGTGGGTTTCCCCTTCACAGTCTTGACTCCCCCTTGCTCATACAATCTCTCCACCCCCTCTTCAATTGGACTCCTGGAGCCTGGCCTGGTGCTTGGCTATGGATCTCTGCCTCTGCTTACATCAGGTACTGAATGAAGGCTTTATGATGATAACTAGGGCAGTCACCAATCTGAATACAGGGCAAGGCCAGTTCAGGTACCCTCTCAACTATTGCTAGGAGTCTTAGTTGGGGTCATCCTTGTGGGTTCCTGGGAATTTCCCTCAGTGTTTTGGATCTTAGCCATTCTGACAGGTGTAATTTCAGAGTCATTTTACACTACATTTCTCTGATAGCTAAGGATGCTGAGTAATTTGTTAAATGTTCTTTGTCCATTTGATTTACTTCTGTTGAGAATTCTCTGTTTAGATGTGCATCCATTCTTTAATTGGATTATTTGGTATTTCAGTGTCTAATTTCTTGAGTTCTTTATATATATTGGAGATCAGCCCTCTGTCAGAAGTATGGTTGGTTAAGACCTTTTCCCATTCTGTAGGCTGCCATTTTGTATTATTGCTAATATCCTTTGTTTTACAGAAGTTTCTCAGTTTCAGTCCCATTTATTGATTGTTGCTCTCAGAGTCTATGCTACTGGTGTTATATTTAGGAAGTGGCCTTCTGTGCTACCAATGTGTTCAAGATTACTTCCCACTTTTTCTTCTGTAACATGAGGGCCTGCTTGTTGGGGTTTCTGTCATGCCCAGTTCCCACAGCTGGTAAGTCCCAAAGAAATTACACAGAGGTCTATATTAATGAAAACTGATTGGTTCATTAGCTCAGGCTTCTTTTTAACTCCTATAACTTATATTAACTCATTATTCTTATCTATGTTAGCCACATGGGCTCAGTACCTTTTTCAGTGGGACAGGTCACATTCTGCTTCTTCAGTGTCTGGACAGCACTGGGGAGGAATGGACTTCCTCCTTCCCAGAATTTTCCTGTTCTCCTGGACCTGCCTCTACTTCCTGTCTGGTTGTCCCACCTATACTTTCTGCCTGGCTACTGGCCAATCAGCATTTGTTTAAAACATAATTGACAGAATACAAAATTGTCCTGCACCACTCTTCTATCAGCTTCAGTGTAAATGGGGTTTATGTTGAGGTCTTTGATCACTTTGTCTTGAGTTTTGTGCATGGGATAGATATGGATCTATTTGCATTCTTTTACATGTTGATATCCAGTTATGTCAGCATCGTTTGTTGAAGAAGCTTTCTTTTTTTTCATTGTATACTCTTGGCTTCTTTGTCAAAAATCAGGTGTTCAGGGGTGTGTGGATTTATGTCAGGGTCTTCAATTCAATTACATTGATACACATGCCCGTTTTTATGCCAATACCAAACTGTTTTTATTACCATAGCTCTATAGTAGAACTTGAAGTCAGGGATAGTGATATCTCCAGAAGTTTCTTTAATGTACAGGATTGTTTTAGCTGTGCTGTTTTTTTTGTTTTTTTTCATATGAAGTTGAGTATTTTTCTTTCGAATTATATTGGGATTTTGATGGGGATTGCACTGAATCTGTAGATTGCTTTCGGTAAGATTGCCATTTTAACAAGTACTGTATTGAATAGATATAGAGAGAGTGGACACCTTTGTCTTGTCCCTGATTTTAGTGAGATTGCTTTAGTTTCTCTCCATTTAATTTGATGTTGGCTGTTGGCTTGCTGTAAATTTCCTATATTATGTTTAGGTGTTTTCCTTGTATCCATGATCTCTCCAAGATCTTTATCATAAAGGAGTGTTGGATTTTGCCAAAGGTTTTTTCAACATCTAATAAGATGATCATGTTTTTTTCCTTTCAGTTTGTTTTTATGGTGGATTACATTGACAGATTTTCATATGTTGAACCATTCCTACATCTCTGGGATGAAACCTACTTGATCATGGTGAATGATTTCTTTATGTGTTTTTGGTTTTGGTTGCCAGTATTTTGTTGAGTATTTTGCATTTTTAAAATAACTGTTGAGATTCGCTTTATGACTGAGTGTTTGATTAGTTTTAGAGAAGTTTCCATAAGGTGTTGAGAAGGTGTATTCTTCTGTGTTTGGGTGAAATGTTCTATGGATGTTTATTAAGTTCATTTGAGTCATAACATGTTAGTTGCTTTGTTTCTCTGTTAAGTTTCTGTCTGTAAGGCCTGTTCATTGGTGAGAATGGGTGTAAAAGTCTCCACTTCTGTGGGTTTTGATGTGTGATTTAAGGTTTAGTAACGTTTCTTTTATAAATGTGGGTGCCCTTGTATTTGGGGCTTTGATTTTCAGAATTGAGGCTTTATCTTGATGGATTTCTCCTGTAATCAATATGAATTCTTGATATTCTTATCCATTTCTTTTGAATAATTTTAGTTTGAAATCTACTTTGTTAGCTATTAGGGTAGCTACACCAACTTGTTTCTTATATCCATTTGATTGGAAAATCTTTTCTCAACCCTTTATTCTGTGGTAATGTCTATCTTTGAAGTTGAGGTGTCTTTCTTGTATGCAGCAAAAGGGTACATCCCATTTTCATATCGATTATATTAGCCTGTGTCTTTTTATTGATGAATTGAGTCAATTGCTATTAAGAGATGTTATTGATCAGTGATTGTTAATTGCTGTTATTTTTTGTTTTGGCGGTTGTGATGGTAGTGTGTTTGTTTCCCTTCTTTGGATTTTGTTGGTGTGAGATTATCTTTCGCTTATGTTTTTTTGGTTGTATCTGAATTCCTCAGGTTATCGTTTTCCTTTTCGTACTTTCTATAGCTCTAAATTTGTAGATAGGTATTGTTTAAATCTGGTTTTTTAAATTAATTAATTTATTTGTTTATAAAAATTTCCACTTCCTCCCCTCCTCCCCATACCCTCCTATTTCCCCCACTCCCTCTCCTCCTCCCCCCCAACTCCCTCCCCTCTTTCCTCTCCAGTCCTAAGAGCAGTCAGGGTTTCCTGCCCTGTGGGAAGTTCAAGTTCCTCCCCTCTCCCTCCAGGTCTAGGAAGGTGAGCATCCAAACAGACTAGGATCCCAGAAAGCTAGTACATGCAGACAAAACAAGACCCAGTTTTGGTCTTCTCAGTCAGCCCCCGTGTCAGTCACATTTAGAGACTCCGGTTTGATCACATGCTCGTTCAGTCCCAGTCCAGCTGGCCTTGGTGAGCTCTCATTCGATTAGTCCCCTTGTATCCGAGGGTGAACGCACCCCACACGGTTCTGATTTCCTTTTTCATGATCTCTCTCCTTCTGCTCCTCATTTGGACCTCGGGGGCTCAATCCAGTGCTCCGATGTGGGTCTCCGTCTCTATCTCCATCTATCGTCAGATGAAGGTTCACTCTAGTTCTGCCTTTCTTGCTCACGTTCTCCCTCCTTCTGCTTCTCATTTGGACCTAGGGAGTTAAGTCAAGTGTTCCAATGTGTGTCTCTGTCTCTATCTCCATCCATCGCCCGATGAAGGATCTCTGGTGATATACAAAATATTCATCAGTATGGTAATGGACCAGGGCCAGTTCAGGTACGCTCTTCTCTGCTGCCCAAGGAACAATCTGGGGACCTCTTCTTGGGCCTGGGAACACCTCCAGAATCAAGACTCTTGCAAACCCTAAAATGGCTCCCTTAGTTGAGATATATACTTCCCTAGTCCCATATCCATCCTTCCTCCCCCCTCCCATTCCCCCAAGCCATCCCCAATCCTCCCCCTCTCCCTTCTCTCTAAACATCTCCCCTTACTTCCACCCCCCCACCCCAACCCCCCCTGCACCCAAGTTTGCCTGGCAATCTTGTCTACTACTAATATCCAAGAGGATAACTATAAGATTTTCTTCAGGTTCACCTTCTTATTTAGCTTCTCTAGGATCACGAATTATAGGCTCAAAGACCTTTAACTATGGCTAGAATCCACTAATGAGTGAGTACATACCATATTCCTCTTTTTGGGTCTGGGTTACATCACTCAGTAAAGCGTTTTCTATTTCCATCCATTTGCATGCAAAATTCAAGATGTCATTGTTTTTTACCGCTGAGTAAAACTCTAATGTGTATATGTTCCCTACCTTTTTTAACCATTCTTCTATTGAGGGGCACCTAGGTTGTTTCCAGGTTCTGGCTATTACAAATAGTGCTGCTATGAACATAGTTGAACAAATGCTTTTGTAGTATGTTAGGGCATCTCTTGGGTATATTCCCAAGAGTGGAATTGCTGGGTCAAGTAACTTATAAAGGTAAACCTATCAGACTTACACCGGACTTCTCTATGGAAACCATGAAAGCCAGAAGGTCATGGATAGAGGTACTGCAGAAACTAAGAGACCATGGATACAAGCCCAAACTACTATACCCAGCCAAGCTATCGTTCACTATCAATGGAGAAAACAAAATATTCCAGGATAAGAACAAATTTAAACAATTCGCAGCCACAAACCCAGCCTTACAGAAAGTAATAGAAGGAAAATCGCAACCCAAGGAATCCAATATTGCCAACACTGCCTACAATAACTCAGACATCTAGTGACCCTTCACGAGCTTAACTCAAAGAAGGGACACATACAAACTCTATTAAACAAACAAACAAAAATTAATAATAACAGGAGTCAACAACCACTGGTCATTAATATCACTTAATATTAATGGACTCAATTCACCTATAAAAAGGCACAGACTAAGAGATTGAATACGAAAACAGGATCCAACATTCTGCTGTTTACAAGAAACACACCTCAACCACAAAGACAGACATCTACTCAGAGTAAAGGGTTGGGAAAAGGTTTTTCAAGCAAACGGACCTAAGAAACAAGTGGGTGTGGCCATTCTAATTTCCAACAAAATTGACTTCAAATCAGAAGAGATGGAGACGGACATTTTATACTCATAACAGGAACAATTCATCAGGAGGAAGTCTCAATCCTGAATATCTACGCCCCTAATATAAAGCCTCCTACTTATGTAAAAGAAACACTTCTAGAACTCAAGGCAGTCATCAAACCACACACACTAATAGTAGAAGACTTCAACACTCCTCTCTCACCAATGGACAGGTCAATCAGACAGAAACCTAACAGAGAAATAAGAGAATTATTGGAGGTATTGAATCAAATGGACTTAACAGACATCTATAGAACATTCCACCCAAATAGGAAAGAATATACCTTCTTCTCTGCAGCTCATGGAACCTTCTCGAAAATTGACCACACACTCGGTAAAAAAGCAAACTTAAATCTGGTTTTGTAACGAAATATCTTGCTTTGTCCATCTATAGTGATTGAAAGTTTTGCTGGGTATAGTAGTGTGGGCTGGCATCCATGATCCTTTAGTGTAGGTAAAATGTCTGTCCAGGACTTTCTGTCTTTTAGAGTCTCCATGGAGAAGCCAGATGTAATTCTGATAAATCTTCCTTTATATGTTACTTGATGTTTTTCCTTTGCAGTTCTTAAAATTCTTTCTTTATTCCGTATGTTTAGTGGTTTGATCATTATGTGGTGAGGGTACGTTTTTTGGTCCAGCCTATTTGGTGTTCTGTAAGCTTCTTGTACCTTTATTGGCATGTCCTTCTTTAGGTTGGTAAAGTTTTCTTCTATGATTTTATTGAATATATTTTCTGTGCATTTGAGCTGTTATTCTTCTTCTTCTTCTATCCCTATTCTTCTTAGTTTTGACCTTTTTATGGTGTCCCAGATTTCCTGGATATTTTGTCTTAGGAATTTATTAGATATAACATTTTATTTGACTGGTGAATCTAATCCTCTATCATATCATCAATGCCTGAGATTCTCTCTTCCAACTCTTGTATTCTGTTGGCGATGGTTGCATCTGTAGTTCCTGTTCATTTACCGAGATTTTCCATTTCTAGAATTCCCTTGGTTTGTGTTTTCTTTATTGTTTTTCTATTTCAGTCTTCAAATCTTAAATCATTTCCTTCACCTGTTTGTTTTTTCTTGGCTTTCTTTAAGAGATTTATTGATTTCTTCTAATTTTTTGTTTGTCTCTTTCTTGAATTCTTTAGCGGAATTTTTCATTTTCTCTTCATAAATTAGTTTTAAAGTTCATTTTCTTGTGTTTCCACTGCATTGGAATGTTCAGGTTTTGTTGTTGTAGGATCACTGGTTCTGGTGGTGCCATATTGCTCTTTTGGTTGTTGAATGTATTCTTACAATGGCGTATACTCATCTTTTCGTTGTGTGCTTTCTGCTTGTGCCTATGTAGTCTCTGCTGGAGTTGTGGGGGCAAGGTTTGGCCATGGGGTTGTGTGTGTGGGGTTCGGTGGGCAGAGTGGGTCTTGCTGGGGCAGTGTCTTGTGTGTAGCAGGGGTTGAGGCACAGCCTGGAGGCAGGTCTCTCCCTTGCACGTTGGTGGGGACTGCACCAGAGCAGTGGAGTTCCACCAGAGATGGGGCAGGGTTCAGTTGCCTTGCTGATGCTGGGGTGGGAGGGGGGACACAGGATATGCCCTAGGGTTCAGTTAGAGTCTGGACTTAGGGGCAGTCTAGCTGTGAGGCAAGTCACTCACCTGATTTTCCAACTGGTGTGATTTGATCCTGTGCCTATGTAGTCTGTTGGGGTTACAGGGGAGGGCTGGCCATGGGGAGGATGTTCAGGTGCGTGGGGTTGGGAGTTGGGTGGACCTTTTCAGCACAGCATCCAGTGGGTAACAGGAACCTTCTTTCTTTACTTCTTAAGTTATTTTATTTATGTGGGTGTTTTGCCTGCATGTATGTCTCTGTACCACATGTGTGCCTGATGCCCACAGAAGCCAGAAGAGGACAGTGGAACTGGGGTTATAAAGGGTTGTAAGCTACCATGTAGGTGCTGGGAATTGGATTTTGGTCCTCTGAAAGAGCAGCCAGTACTCTTAACTGCTGAGTCATATCTTTGCCCCACCACCCTTCTTTTCTCACCCACCCTTTAAACCTTAGGTCCAGAAATCCTTTCCTAATTTGAGTTGAGTCCCTTCTTCATTATTGTATAGTTCCCTGTGTCAGCTTCTGCAAAAGTGTGTGACATTGTAATACTATCACCCCATGTTTAAATTTCTCTGTAGAGCTAGTAAGCTGCTTGAGGGCAGAGACTTTGTCCTCTTGTTGTTAAGAAAAGGAATTGGAGCATAAAGAATCATAGTAATCACACGAAAGGCAAAAAAATTGTACCAATTCTGTGATTAAATGCCTTACTTTATATGAATGTAGTGGATGTTCAGACTGAATTAGAACCGAAATGCAGCTGGTGTGTGCAGGGGAATTGTAATTACCGTTATTAATTGGATTATTAGCTTACAAACATCTAAAGGACACCAAGACCTAGCTGAGAGTATCTCCAGATGGGGCACATTGCAAAGATCATAATTAGCATGAGACAGTATCAATTTTATGATGGCATTTTGTTTATGTTCCTTTTTCTCCAACTTATCTGATTACCTATTTAGTAGTAATGTATGGAACACCTTAGCTGGCCAAATTAAACATTTGTTGTTTTAGTTTTCAAGTAAGAAACTAGTATTTATTCAATCCTCACTAGTTTCAAAACAAGATAGATATTCATATTTAATCCTTTACAAAATGTATTACAAATACTATTATTACTCCATGTTATACATGAAGAAACTGGGACTCAGAAGATTGAATTACCCACTCAGGCTCATTTACTATTAAACCCAGTAAGTTATGTAGAAAACAAGCATTTTAAAGTATTTATTTCATTTCTTTCTTTAAGATATGATGAACAGAGGTTAAGATGGTGTCTAGAGATTGTTGAATCCAGGTGACTACTCCCCCAAAGGCCACATGAGGTAGTTTAGTGATTTATTTATAACTAATATATTATGGTTTAGATGATGGGCTGTAACTTCTTTGGTTTGGTTATAAGATATGGCAACCTCTGTCTGTTTAGCCCAACATTTACCTTATTGGCTTACTATACCATGTTGAAGAAGCTTGGGCAAGGATCTTACTGAGGCATATAGTCAACTATATAGAAACCAAGGCCCTTCCTTTCACAGAGAACCAGGAAGAATCTTACCAACAATCATGTAAGTCCCTATATCAATTTTTCCCCAGCTAGCCTTCAAAAATACAGAACCAAGCTCTGATAAACACTTTGAGAGATTCTGAATAGGAGGACCCAAATTCTGCAGTGCCTAGATCCTTGACCTATAGAAATAGTGACATAAGAACTATGGTGTTCTTTTACACTGTGAAATTGTGGCAGTTTGTATGCAGGAATAGGTAACTACTGTAGGTGTTAAAGATGCTACTCAAAGTATGTTATACAAACTCTAGACAAGGTGGCCCACACTTCTAATTGAAGTACTTGGGAGTCAGAGAAAAGAGAATAACAAGGTCAAGGCCAGTCTAGAGTATTTTCAAACCCCCTTTAAAACAAAACAAAACAAAACATTCCATAGTTTCCAGTAGTTCTTTGCTCAGGGTTGGAGTCCTGTAAGATTTTTCCCTTTCATGTAGCCATGTCTGCTGGTGTCCAACAACCGAAGCAGATTATCTTTATATAATAAATACACACACACACACACACACACACTCTTTCTCATACACACACACACACACACACACACACATAACACGAATTAAAGACAAAGAAGTGAGAGACGATGAATTTGAGAGAGACCAACATAGTTGTACATGGGAGGAACTGGAGGGAGGAAAGGGAAAGGAGAAATGATATAATTATACTTCATTTCCAAAAATAAAAATACTATTCTGAATGGTATACAAAACAAGCTTAGCTATACAGTAAATAGTACAAACATGGGTGTTTACTCTGTGTTACGTACTAAGTGCTTTACGTGTATTAACTCACAGTCCCCCCATGAGGTATAAATATTTTTCTTACCCCTATTTTCTTTTCTCATACAGAGGTGTTCAAGCAACCTGGCTACACATGTATAGGTTGGCAAAATTTGAATTTTCATTCAGATATTCTGGCTCTGAGAATTCTATTTACTAACCACTTTCATTTATTGACTCAAATGTCATACTTTCTGAAAAAAATACATTACAGAACATGGCTGCAAAATTAATACAAGATTTTAGGAGTGAATATTTATTTTGAAAGCATACTGTTTAAAACACTGACAGCTAATGTAGACTATATAAGAAAAGTATGTTTTTGCCTATTATAGCTCTAGAAAGAAAGGTCTGAAAAGCTAGGCAGTGGTGGCACACACCTTTAATTCCCAGCACTTGTGAGGCAGAGACAGGAGGATCATATGTGAGTTCGAGGTCAGCCTGGTCTATAGAGCAAGTTCCAGGACAGCCAGAGTTACACAGAGAAACCCTGTCTCAAAACACCAAAAGTAAAGAGGGAGAGAGAGAGAGAGAGAGAGAGAGAGAGAGAGAGAGAGAGAGAGAGAGAGAGACTAAAAAATGATTATGAAAGATGATGCATTGGTATAAAAATGGATGAACATTTAAGTGAACTTTGTGTCCACCCACTGAGATGGTGGGACTGATATAATGGGAGCTCACCAAGGCCAGCTGGACTTTACTGGAACATGTGATAAAACTAGACACTCTGAATGTGGCTGGCAATGAAGGCTGACTGAGAAGCCAAGGACAATGGCACTGGGTTTTGATTCTACAGCATGGACTGACTTTGTGGGAGCCTGGTTTGTATGGATGCTCACCTTTATAGACCTGGATGGAGGGGGGAGGACCTTGGACTTCCCATGGGGCAGGGAACCCTGACTGCTCTTAGGACTAGAGAGGGAGGAGGAGGTGGGGAGGGGGAGGGAAAAGGGAGGTGGGGAGGGGAAAATTTTTAATAAATAAAGAAAGAAAGAAAAGAAAAAATATATAGTCTGTTTGATTTAGACAAATGCTCTCAATTAGAATGACAAAGTACATTATGGTCTATCCCTGAAAAAATTTTAAAAATATTTATTTTATTATTTTAAATTGTGTGTGTGTGTGTGTGTGTGTGTGTGTGTGTGTGTGTGTGTGAGAGAGAGAGAGAGAGAGAGAGAGAGAGAGAGAGAGAGAGTGTGTAAAGGTACCTGAGGAGGCTAGTAGAGAGCATGAGAACCCCTAGACTTGAAATACAAGCAGTTTCAAGCTGTCTGATATAGCTGCTGTGAACACAGCTTGGGTTCTCTGCTCCTCTGCAAAAGCAGTGTGTGATCTTAATCACTGAGGTTGAAAGCAGAATCAAATAAAGAAACATGATTAGACACGATGACACACACCTTTAATCCCAGCTCTTGGGAGGTGGAGGCAGGCAGATCTCTGCGAGTGTGAGATCACCATGATCCACAACATAGAGAATTCAGTCCTGCTAGGGATACACAGTAAGACCTTGTCTCATAAAATCAAAAGAAAGAAAAATCAGTTTAGACCTGGAGAATTGTGCATTGTTTCCAGATTAGTATACTACACGTTTTTACTATAAGTTAAAACATACTTAGAATAAGAAATACTCAGTCAACAGAAGAAACTACTTCCTTCTTTCCTTCATTTCTTCCTTCCTTCCTTCCTTCCTTCCTTCCTTCCTTCCTTCCTTCCTTGGCAGGGTTTCACCGTGTAACTCTGACAAGCATGGAACTTGCTATGCAGATCAAACTGTTCCAAAACTCACAGAAATCTGTATATTTCTACCCCAAATGCTGGGATGAAGAGTGAACATCAAGGGTTCACCCTGGGTGAACATGTTCTTAGTTTTAGAATTCGGTATGATTGGAAACTCCTAGGTAGCAAATAACAATGGCAGCCATGTGGGTCTACAAAATCTCCCAATATTCCCTCCAAAACTAATACAGAACAAGAAGAGAAAAATAAAACTACAGAAAGTTATGTCCTTACAATAATTTGAAGAGAGAGAATAGACCAACTTCAAAATAAATATGAACAAATGGAGAAATAAATATCAAATGTTAGTGTGTTATTGCTCATGTTCCTCCATTCCTCTCACTTGCCTTTTTAAGAAACAATGTAGGGAGGAGAAATCAGAAGAGAAATTAAATATCTAATGATCCCATTACCAGAAAGTCAAAGCTCATTCTAATTAAAAACATCTATATGAGTCAATGTGTGTGTGTGTGTGTTTGCATGTGTGTAGATGGCTTTTCTTTTCTTCTGCCAGCCCCAAATAATGACACTGAGACTTCTTATTAATTTGAAAGCTTAACCTTTAGCTTAGGTTTGTTCCTAACTAGTTCTTCTAGCTTAAATTAACCAATTTCTGTTAATCTAAATTCTATCATGTGCTGTTACCTCTCTTCTATCCTGCACTTCCTCTCTCCTTGGAAATCCTCCCCCTGTACTGCCTGCCTAGCTATTGGCTGTTCGTCTTTTTATTACACCAATCACAGCAAATACATCTTCCCACAGTATACAAATATCCCATACATGTGTGTGTAGGCATGAGAGAGAGACGTAAAAGCACATGCACTCGTGATCCTCCTGCCTCCGTTTCCTTCAGCAAATCCTACTGGCATATGCCACCCCAACAAGGGTAAAAATAGTGACATCTTAAAATTTGCAGGCAAATGGATGGATCTAGAAAAAAAAACCATAATGAGTGAGGTAACTTAGACCCAGAAAGACAAATATAATATGTATTCACTCATAAGTGTTTTTTTTAGACATGAAACAAAGAAAACCCAGCCTAGAATCCACAACCCAAGGGAACCTAGACAACAAGGAGAATTCTAAAAGAGACATAAGTGGATCTACATAATAAAGAGGAAAAAGACAAGATCTCCTGAGTAAATTGGGAGTATGCAGGTCATGGGAGAAGGTAGAAGGGGAGAGAGGAGTAAGGGAGGGGAGTGTAAAAAACCTATAGTTCAATAAAAACAATAAAAAAGAAAAAAGAAAAAAGCAGACGTAATTTGAAGATGCAATGTTTGAAACAGATAGTTTATGAGAAAGACAAAATAAAATCAACGGAGAAAAACTTTTGGCAAATGAATATTGGTGGTGGTGGTGAGCCAAAATTTGTGTCCAAATAGAGAAAAGAGAACCATATGGTTTGGGGAGCTGGTTCAGCGGCAGAGCAGTTGCCTAGCATGTGTGAATCTGGATTAAGCCCTCAGTGTTTTGCAGAGAGAGGAAAGGAAAGAGGAACATAATACAAGAGAACACACAAACTTAAGAAGACCAAAATAAGTGCAAGACAAACAGAAGAAAGGAACTAATTAAAAGCAGAAATAAAATTTAAAATAATAAAACAGTGGATAAAATGAAACAAAAATAGTTATTTTGTTGAAAATGTTAATAACATTAACTTCTGGCTAAAAAGGTATCTGGATTTGGCTGCACTGTCAGAAGAGGGCGCCATTAAAGTAGGAATCTTGAAGAACAGCATTATCATAAAATGAGCAACATAAATGACTATCGGACGCATACAGAAGTATTGCTGAAAGGGAGCTGCTGTAGCACCAGATACTTAAAATAGAAAAGAGGAAAGAACTCAAATCAATGGTTTGGATCACTCAGAAAATCAAATACTGTCCTTTAACAGAAAGGAACATAGTGACAGAATGATTCCTAATGGTATTCTGCTATACCTGTAACTCAGTGCCTTGCTCAGCCCTCATTGGGGATGCTTCCTCCTACAGTAGATGGGGATGAATACAGAGACCCACAGCTGCACAGGGTGCAGAATATGAGAGAAGTTGGAACAGTTGGTTCTAAATGGCATATCTCCATAAATTTCCTCCCTGCAGGGCTCAGGGAACCCCGTGGAAGAGGAGGCAGAAAGATTGTAAGAGCCAGAGGGGATGGAGGGCACCAAAGAAGCAAGGCTTTCTAAACACAGCAGGATTAATGCACTGTGAACTCAGAGACCGTGGCAGAAGACATGGGATCTGCATAGACTTCACCTGGTGGGTCACAGCTCTGAGAGGGGAAATGGACACACACTCCCATTCCTAGCCCAGAAGCTGTCTTCAACTGATAATTGCTCACAAATGAAAATTTACTTTTCTCCAAGGGAGTCTCACTGGGGAAACAAGCTGCTCTTAAGGGGAGATCCCATGTCCAACAATAAATGGTCATCACAAAGCGAACTCAATTGTATTTTCGGAGTGTTTTTTTTCTTACCCTGCAGGTCTTTTGCTTATATATTACTGTTTCTGATTTTGTATTTTTAAGGAATTTCTGTCTCTGTCAATGTGTGTGTCTTCATGTCTATCTGTGTTTATTTGTACTTTTTCTATGGCTCTTTTTTGAGACAGGGTTTCTCTGAAGCTTTGGAGCCTGTCCTAGAATTAGCTCTTGTAGACCTCACTGGACTTGAACTCGCAGAGATTCACCTGTCCCTGCCTCCTGAGTGCTGGGACTAAAGGTGTGAGCCACCACCGCCTGGCAATTCTTTGTTTTTATGTTCATTTGTTTGCATTGCCCTATTCAGGTTTATTTGTTTTTATTTAATCTCATTTTATTTTCCTTCTTTCTTCCCTTCCTCCCTCCCTCCCTCCCTCACTCCCTCTCTCATTTCTTTCCTTCTTTTCTTCCTTTCTTTCTTTTCTTCCTTCCTTCCTTCCTTCCTTCCTTCCTTCCTTCCTTCCTTTCTTCCTTCCTTCCTTCCTTCCTTCCTTTCATTCTTTCTTTCTTTCCTTCTTTCTTTCTCTTTCTTCGGATGCCTATTTGTTTTTTAATGAGAGAGAGAGAGAGCAAGAAAGAAAGTGGATTTGGAGAGTTGGGGGAAGAACTGGATAGGGTTTGGAGATGGGCAACCATAATCAGAATATATTGTATGGATGAAAATTTATTTTCAATTATAAATAAAGTTAAAATAAGCCAACTATTTCAAGGCACTTTAATTTCAATAAACCAACATCAAAGGCCCCCAAACAATGAAGGAACACATTTCCCCATATAACCCTGAAGACAATGATATTTAACATGTGCCTACTGAATATGATGGTTTGCTGAACAGTGGAGTGAGTCTCATCACCCCCAATTCCTTATATGATCTAATTGTGAAATGGATGCTTCTAATGCTCCAAACTGTTTGAACCTGAAGTTTAAGACCACACCTTCCCATTGTCACACTCCTCAGTTAAGGTATCTACAGTTTCCACGACCATTCAAAGAACAAAAGCACTGATATAAACCACATAGGTTTAAGGCTCCATTATGTAATATAGAGCTCAGAGCCAATTGGAGAAATAAACCCACTACTTGTACTACTGGTAGCTATAACTTGTCTCATGGCTATTAGAAGTTGGTTCTTAGCATGTAGACTCTTTAAAAGCAAAATTCACCTCATTTGAGTTTTGACCCAGTAGGTCAACAATTAAGAAATCCACAGTCTTATTGGTATAACATATGTGCAGTATCTCAAAGTCACTTGTGCTCAAGATTAAGAGCAGTGAATATTCCATTTTTACATTTTACTGAAATTTTACATACTCAATTCATGTTTTACAATCTCTAGGTTTTCAGTCCTTCAAACTCTCTGAAGACACAGTGTGCCATGCACTTAAGTCTTCTGTTTCTCCCTCTATTTTCTTCAGAAACGTTTCTCAAGTGTCTACCTGTCCTAGATGGAAACCCCGCCCCCCTCAGAGGTGTACTCTTATTCACCTGAAAGAAGGGGAAGAGAAAAGAGCTGAAACACAAGCTTCATCGGGTGAGTTTTACATTAGCCATTGAAAGCTGAACAGTATAAGAATATGGCTTTGGGGCTCATAGAGTCTGAGTCTTGGTGTGGAAACAAGAACTTGGCTGTCCCACCGCAGCTTTCCCAGTGAGGGATTTTCAGGGGTCTGAACTGGGGTGTATGATTTGCTTACCTATCAGGTGGAAACAAACTTCCAGGCACTCAGGTCATTTTGGGCTCCCAGTTTTTCTTTAGTCTGTCCCAGTTCCTCCTTTCATTTTTAGGAAAAGCAAGTTTGTCGCTGGGCATACCAGTTTTGATCTCAGTTGGGCCACATTCGGCGACTGGATTGCTTGAGGTACTAGATTTGCGAGGCACACTCTTACGCCTCCTCCTCCGTGGTTGCTAGCCACACAACAAGAATGTTTCCCCTGTGTACAGACTCCTGCAATTGCTGCTTTGGTTTTTCTTTGGATTCCTTTAAGCTAGTCATGTCATTTGAGTGGACATCATTTTATGATGATTCCATTTTAGGATTAACTCATCTCATGCCATAACTTTGAGCTCTTTCACTTAGATGGACATTTTTGGGAAGAAGGTCTTCATTACTTCTCTTGAACTCTTTCCAGTCCACGATTGCTTGGAGACTCACATAGGTGGCGGATACTCAGCCACTGCCCCCCCCCCCTGCTGCCACAGAAGCGCTGGTGCTGGCCTTTACTCGCAGGTCTCACACCCATACCTAGAGCAACACAATTTTAAGGATGTTTTTTTTTTGTTTGTTTTGTTTTTTTTTAATTGTTTGCTTTCTGAAATTGGCTCTCTACCCTTATTAGATTTAAAGATGCTGGGACCAGAGGAAGAACTTGGTGATAAAATGCCAGCTTAGTAGATATGAGACTCTTCATTCTATCTTGTAACACCATCACCAAAAAAAAAAAACAAACAACAAAATCAAACAAAACACCAAAAAAATCCATTTATAAAAAAACAAAGATAGCTATGCATGGTGCTGCACACCTGTAATCCTAGTACTCAGGAAACTGAGATAGAAAGGATGGAGTTTGTCTAAAGGCCAGCATGGACTACATGCTAAGTTCCAGGCTGTACAGGTCTCCATAGAGAAATTACTTCTCAAAAAGCCAAAAATCAATAGGAAAGGAAGGAATAAGTTAGTCAATTAGATACAAAGACATTTTTGAACATTTTTGGAAATTTACTCATTATATTGAGGCTGGTAAATTGTTCTTAGTGTTCGCCAATGAAATGGTAAAAGGTAACAAGACTTCAGGGGTTTGGAGTCTTAGCTGGAGTGGCAATAATAACCTAAAGGCTTCTGTGATCCCTGAAGAAGAGTCTTCTTTCCTATACCCACAAGGATGAGAATGCTGAAAGTTCAATGCAGAATCTCATCTTTTAACTAGAGAGATTCCAGCATAAATTAGACTCCCGTCCTCATAAAGTATCTACTGTTAAAATGAGTGCACTGACTGGGGAAAAATCAGATCTTTTAATTTGGAACGGGAACATGTGTACATAGAACAAGAAAGTTGAGGGCACTGGGTCTGCCATCTAAGTCCTGACCAGACGGATCAGATGAGATTAGATGAGGACACCGAGTCTCGAAATTTTCATAAGCCCTTTTCCCCTTCTTTTTCCTTTTTCTATTTTTGACCAGATGAAGTCACTTCCCTACCCCTAGCATTATTGGTTCCCACGACTTCTCTACTCCGGTCTGAGTAAATTAACCTTGCAGCACAAGAGGGAACTATAATGTCTTCCTCTGAGGAAGATTCTATGCAAGATAATAGTGATTCTCTAGTCCAATGTGTTAATGAAAACAAAGGATGTATCGAAAAGCCTTATGTGCTATTAGTAAGATAATATCAAAATATAACTTAAAAAGAGGAACTGTCCTTTATTGGTAGACAATGCTTTTCTAGAAGATATGAGTTATAAAATGAAAATCGTGGTGCAAGGCATGGGGTTTCTTCCTGTGAGTTATTGATCAGGGAGGCCCCAGAGGCCTACAAAACAACCCACGCTACTGCCCTTGCCCTTGGTTGCCCAGCCTAAACACATGGTAATATTCTGTAACTAAAGACGTCATCTCTTTAGATGTAGCACATAAATACATTCGTTTTTAACTGACTAGGATGCTCTCTACCTGCCGGGTGGCTGTCAAAGTGCTACAAGGTCCTATGTAGATTGCTAAAGAGAAACGACGCCAGCAGTCTTACCCAGCACTGAGCTCTGCATGCTACTACACTAACGTGCTAAGTAAGACACACCTGTATTGTAATCCTGGTCCTAATAAGGCAAACCTGGCTACTGAGCTGAGCAAGGATTATGATATAGTGATTTTTATAGTAGCCAAGAATTTCAATTTCCTATGCCTCTTTCCACTGCGTCACCAGACCCTTCATCTCTTTGTCTATCACAATTCTTGGTTAAGTCAGTAGCCATGAAGCAATTCCTAAAATTTTTAAATAAATATATCTATTTTAAAAAACCAAACCAAGATCTCTCCATCGAGCACTGGCTGTCCTGGAACTCACAGAGATCCTCCTGCCTCTACTTCCAGAGTTCTGGGTTTCAAGATGTTACCATCATGCAGGTACATTTATTCTTTTGTTTGTTTGCTTGCTTTTGTTTTTTTTTGAGACTGGGTTTCTCTGTGTAGCCCTAGCTGCTCTGGAACTCGCTCTGTAGACCAGGCCGGCCTTGAACTCACAGATATCCACCTGCCTCTGCCTCCCAAGTGCTGGGACTAAACACATGCACCACCACCACCCTAATAAATATATCTTTGTGCATAAATATAATGTAGAAATCAGAAGAAACAGCTAGAATCATAGAAAAACAATTACTCTTAGGTAATGGGCAGTGGTGTGACAGAGACTATTGTTATTTGCTGGATGTCTGGGCATTATTTTATGTTCGTATGGGTGATAGCATAAGTAAAGTATGTGTCATTCTCTAACTGCCAAGGGAACAGGAGCCCCCAAAAGATCATCAGCTCCTAGCGTGGTGTAACTTCAGACGTAGATGTCCTCTTTGGTTATCTGAACTTGGCCTCTATGTGGGTGAAGTATGTGACAGAGATCCTTCTAGATGCCAACCTCTGACAATGGAAATTAATGTGTGCAGGTGGCTTTCAACTGGCCAGCTAATTTCTGCAATATAGGAAATGACTGTAATTTCTGTTTCTGCATCTGGCCTCAAAAGAGAAAGTGGCCCCAATTGCCTATTGAATTTATGGAGATGAGATCTCAAGTATCTCAGGATAATTGTTGGATGAAGGGACAGGCTTTGCCAGAAACGCAATTTCAGTACTTCCTGCTCTCGCAAGGTACGTTGAAACAATTTTTCTCTTTAATTTTTAAAGTAGCATATCTTTCAACATCTCCATTCTTACTGCGGTTAGCTTTTCTTTGTTAACACAGTTTAGCTCCAATTCTAGTTTTCTAGCTTACCAAAATAGGTTCTGCATAGCTAGCTAGCTTCCTGTCTTTTTAGCCGTGGTGTAGGTATGTGTTTATCTGGCTACACCTAGATTCCAAGTATATCTCCTGTTCTTGATTATTGTGTTTCTCTGCCTCTCTCTCTGTCCCTCGTGGATCTCTTTCATCACTCCCCTAAACCTTTTTTGTGATTGTTTTGCTTTGCACTCCCACATTTTCCTCTGTATTGTCCATTCATTTAAGAAGCATTCACAGAGCTGCTATAATATGCATTAAAACATGACACTTCCTGAGACACGGGCTCTTAACAGTCTAATTGAGGTGACATCCAAATGATGAAGAGAAATAGTAATTAACTACAGTTAATGATGTAATGACGAAATTATTTCTATAGACGATGAATGGTACAGGATTAAAAATTAAGGTAAAATGTGCGTATTGTAGGAAATTTATAAGGTACAGAGAGTATTTAGAAAAGAATATGAAAATTCACTTAGATTGTCTAGGTGCAAATCCTAGTCCTCTCTTTAGCTCTATAGCCTTGTACAAATTACATCACCTCTTTGAGATCCAGTTTCAATAGCTATTAAATAAGGATAATAATATTACTTCCCCACCCAAGAGGGTTAATAAGCTTACCACTAAGCCTAGCAGAATACAAGTAGCTCTAGTCACAGTGATGCTCCACCACCAGCTTTTTGGCACATTGCCCTCAATTTTTTGACAATTATTTTATGATTCATGTGACTTTCTGCTTTTTTTCACACACACCCCCGGCCATTTTCATAGTTTATACAAGCTTATTTGCATGGATTCTTAACGCCATTGCCTCTTTCTGTCATGGTTTCTCTAATGTCTCCTTTTTCCCTACCTGCACTTGTGCTATTCTCCCATTGTTTTGGAAGTGGTCAGACAGGCAGAAAAAAAATAGGGTCCTGTTTACAAAGTTCAGGAAAGTGTGTTAAAGTATGAGGAAAGCAAGAAATGGAAGAAATAAGGTTTCATTATTTTCTAGAAAATTTGTTTACATAGGGAGCCTTTTCTAGTATAGATAACAACAGAACTAGTTTGCACTCTCGGGATAACCAGCACCTTTCCTCATTTGTACAAATGACTGTATCATTAGGCTGTGGATCACAGACAGCAATGAGCTTTGTAAACTAGAAAAAGGAGAAAATAACAAGATCTAGGTTTACAGAGATAATGGTTCCTATTTTATTAATGGGTAGTACAGGGCAGACTATTCTTATTTTTTTAAATTTGTTTTTCATTCCTTGTTGCCTTGTAGGGAATAATTTCATCTATGTTTAGGACTACCCCTAAGCCTAAGCCAAATTGGTTTAGTGTACCAAACTACTTTAGCATTTGATGTCATACATGCCATCATTGTATAAATGAAAAAAATGCCCTCTGGTCTGTGTAGCTGGAATCTACCATTGCATCAGTATATTCTCCACAGACAATTGGAATTCACAGCCTTTGGTCTGGACTGAGAAACTTATCTTATATTTAGATTGTAGAAATACTTTCCTGAGATATTATAACAAAGAATAGCTTGAAAAGTATCAGCATATGTTTATATATTTCCACGTTTTATTTATTTTTCAAGAAAGGGAACTCACTCTGTAAACCAGGCTGGGCTTGAACTCAGAGATCCACCTTCCTTTGCCTCCGAAGTGTTGCGGTTAAAGGCGTGTGCCACTATCGCACAGCTGTTTATAGGTGTTAAAGTTCAGTCTTTCCTCAGAATTTGACAGCATCAAATAAAATTCCTACATTGTTTTTCTTAGCAGATGAAACGACCATATTAATAGAGTATTTTGCTTTTTTTCAAATAGAGCTATACAAAATTGGAGGGCATTGAAAACTAAATAAATGGAAGAACTGATAATAGCTGAACCTAGGTAATCAGTTATGGTGATTACTATTTTTTATTTGGTACAAATTTAAATTTTGAGATAATGAAAAGTTAAAACAGGGCATTCCATTTTGTAGATTGTTTCTTTTATTCTTTCGATTACTTGAAAAGGTGATGTTAATTTGTGTGTGTGTGTGTGTGTGTGTGTGTGTGTGTGTGTGTGTGTGTATGCGCGCGTGCACGTGCACATGTGCCATGTTGGTCGCAGTTACCTTTGGAGGCCAGAAGAGGGGTTCAGAGCAACTGAAAACTGAAGCTAGAGTTACAGATAGTTGTGTGATGCTTGGCACAGGTGCTGGGAACTGAGCTTAGATCCTCTGGGAAGAGCAGCAAGCACTCCACTCTTAACCTTGAAGTCATCTCTTCAGCCCCCATTTATTTTTATAGATAGGTTTTCATGTCACCCACACTAGTTTTGAACTCACTATGTAGATAACACTGGTCTTGAACTCCTGATCCTCCTAACTTCACCTCCTGAGAGCACCAGAGAGATGCGGCATACATCCCTGATTCATGACTTGTTAAAATACCTATGTTTCACTAAGTATTTTCCTCACCTAAGAATTTTAATGTGTTAACTGAGAAATGTATAAGATTACATAGAATTTTAAGCTTTTCTAATCATTTCAGATGTGTTTTAATTTTATTGAAAATCTGCGAAGAGAATTATCATGATTGTTTTTGTTATACATGTAAGAAAGGAAATTGTGTGGTGAAATGAATTGTCTAGGGACGCAGAACTACCTAGTACTAGCAGGTAGAACAGAAATCAGTTTTTTAGATGGTTATGACAGAACTCTAGTGGACATAAAAACCAGAGAGACTAGCCTGGAGAGATGGCTTGGTAGTTAAGAGCACTGGCTGCTCTTCTAGAGTCCTGAGTTCAGTTTCCAGCAACCACATGGTGACTCACAGCCATCTATAGAGGGATCTTTTGCCCTCTTCTGGCATAAAGTCATACATATAGATTTTATATATATATATATATTCTTTAAAAAAGAAAAGGTTTACTAACCTGTAATTAAACAAATAAGCAAAACACAAAATAGTTCAAAATAAGGGGTGAATAGTCTTCCTATTATTACTGGGGTACTTTGTTGTATGATGGCCACATACTTTTTAATGTATAAAAATGTAAGTTTATGAGGTTCTTTTGAGTGTGATACCTTTTTTATTTAGTTTTCCTCATATTGCTGCGCTTTAGTTTTGTCTCTTCTTATTTACTAACTGTGAGCAAATTATCTGACACCTCTTGGCCTCAGTTCCCTTACATGCAATGAGGTGGTTTGTGCAATTATATCTACCTAACTGGAATTTTGACAGATTTAATTACACACGGGCACACCCATGCACACACACACACACACACACACACAAATACAAACCTACATGCACATGGGAAATACCTGATACCCAGTGACTAGAATACATGAAAATATGATATTGCTAGGTGTAGTAGTAATATGCGCCCTTCATCTCAGCACTCAGGAGGCAGAGGCACATGGATAATTGTGGTATCTAGGCCAGCCTAGTCTACATAGGGAGTTTTAGGCTAACCAGGATGCTGTCTCAAAACAGAGGGAGGGGGACGGTGGAGACATGGCTTGGTGGTTAAGAGCTCTTGCTGCTCTTGCAGAAGGACCCAAGTTTGCTTTCCAGCACTACCATGGCAGCTCATAATAATTAGCTAACTCCAGTTCCAATTCCAGGTGATTCAGTGCCCTCTTCTGATGTCCAGGGGCACCACACACACATAATACATAGATATACATGCAGTCAAAACTTTCATATACATAATGTAATAGTAAATAAAGCTTTTAAAGCATGTGCTATTGAGGGGGTAGAGTGCCTATAAGAGTCATGAGACAGTAAAAATCATTTGAAGCACTGTCTGGCAGAGTCACCTCCAAATTCTCTCTCTTGTCTATTTTTATTCTAAATTATATAAGAGTATCTGTTTTAATAACATAGGCATGATCCTGTTAATTCCTCATTTAGCCCTCTCAAGTGGCTTCCTGTGATTCCTCAACATTCTCTAATCTTCTGCCTATCCCAAAGCAGAGCATTTCGATCTTTCTGACAAAGTTGGAAGTCCTTTAACTTCCTGGAGACTATAAATGGCATTGCTATGTAAAAGAGCGGCTGACAACAAATGAACAATTCAGTTAGATAGGGAAGAGCAAGTTAATAACTAGAAATATTTAAAAGCATATCCTGATATGCTGTTTCCATAAAATAATTCCAACTGGATAAAAATGTAAAAAATTTGAATTCAATTAAGAACATAAACATACAAGTATTTGCTGCACCTTTGTGCAATTAAAAACAGTAAAAGAAGGGAAGGGGATTTGAATCAGTGGCAGAGTCCATGCCTAGCTTGTGTCAGGCCATGAGTTTAGCCACAGTACTGAGAAAGGATAATGGAAGGAAAATAGTAATAAAAGAAACCTAAAATGCCTAACTATATAAAACAAAATGCTTCTATATGTTAAATATAATACATGATAAAGAATAAACTTGGAAAATACTTTCTTAAATATGACGGATAATAGTGCCTTTAATAGCTAAAAGACACAAAATAATGAGAAAACACAAAGACTCTAAATGGGAAAATGAGAGTAGGAGAATAAATCACAAAAGAGGAACTATGAATGGCTAATAAACATATGAATAAGTGTTCACCTGCACTAGTAATCAAAAACGGTAATGGAGACAAGAGCCTAATTTTCACCTATTAATTAGCAAAGATGAAAAAGGACAATACTCGCTTAGCCAGGGTGCCACAAGAAGGCCATTTATGTACTGATAATAGGAGAGCAAACCAATGTGCTCTTCTGGGAAAACAGTTCAGCAATATGCTTCACTAGCTAAAATATGATATTACCCTCTGACCCATAGTATTCTACTTTTACTAAGATTCATTCCCTTGGAAATATGCTGACTGCTAGATAACATTTATGCAAAAATGATGCTCATTTATGATAACCAAATTGTTAAATAACATAAATGCTCAAAAATAGGGAAGTTAGCAAATAAATTTATAAAATGACTTAGAAAAAAAATCTTTTTATATAGTGTGTAAGAATATAAATATGATATGTTACATATATATGATATATATATATATTCTTACCTGGGTAAAAAGAATATCCTAAGGAGGCAAATTGCATGTGTTTATTATCGAGTCTATCATCATTCTTCTTTGTTTTACAAATGTTTGACAATGGCTATATATTTTTCTTACTTTTAAAAAAGTAGACACTTAGAATAGACCATGAAAACTGTTACAGACTAAACATATACCCAGTTATCATTAATCACAATTATTATTAGTGTGTTTAATGCCCAGCAGATGGAGCTCCCTCCCTTAACATTTGGCTTGGACTTTGGAAATTTAAAAGCTATGAACAAATTTTCATTTTTTCTTTATTTCATTGGAAGGAAACCCTTTCTGTCCCCTTAAATAAGGTTGTCTAAAGCAAAATTTCTTTAAAAGGAGTATGTTTAAAATTTGTCAAGAACTTTTTGAAATTCTTCTGAGATGACTGGAGACATCTGGAGTGTTTCAAAAAGCAGGACTATGCTGTGAGGTTGGGAAGCTAAGGAATTCCAGAGATTGATTGTGTTAGGCCACACAGAGAGTCAGGGCAGAGCCAGGAAAAACAAGATGCGGGCCAGTTCACTGGGCTTCATTTGTTGAGAAAAGGGAGAATAGGAAATTGTATTTTGATATATAAGTGCACAAGTTTAGTATTTCAGCATAATTTCAGAATTAGTAGTTTTGTTGGTCCTTACTATATAATTAGGATAATGGTTTTAAACACTGACTTTGAAGTTATTTGCGGAGTTATTCAAAGCCTAATCACACAACTCCCTAGCCACATTGCTTTAGGCTAGCCAGTTGACCTCTGGTTTCATTTTCTCATTTGTAAAATAAAAATCATGAAAAGCATATTCATAGTGTTGTTGTGAGAGTCCAGTTAGATAATAATGCTTATAAAAGTGTTTGGCACAGTGACTAATATGGTTTTTTTGTTGTTGCTTTTTTGTTTATTTTGTTTTGTTGTGGTTTTTCAACACAGGGTTTCCCTAGATAGCCCTGGCTGTCCTGGAACTCCCTCTGTAGACCAGGCTACCCTTGAACTCAGAGATCTGCCTGCCTCTGCCTCCCAAGTGCTGGGCTTAAAGACGTGTGCCACCATGTCTGACACTGATATGTGTAAAACAGGAAGCGCTTGTCATGGTGATTATTCATTTATTTATTAAACACATGTTTTTACTAAAAACATCAGGGAGTGGAATCTGGAAAGCAAATTCCTGCCACATAAGCATGTGGAGGAGGAACACCACATCAGCATCAGGGAGCTTGGGACGAGAATTTCTGGGTATCTCTTTGGCTTGCATTAATTGGTTGAGTATGTTTTGAGACAATATGTAGCCCGTGCTGACTCTGAACTCATGATTCTTCTGTCACTGCCTCTGAAATGCTGGGATTATGGGTACGTTGCCACCATACATAGCATGGCTCTGAATTATTTTAGCATGTCAGACAAAATTTTCATCTTCATTTTCCTCTAAGTAAACAAGAGACTTGGATGAGATAATCTTTAAAACATCCATCTCAGAAGCGTTCTACGACTGTATTTCAAAGAACACCACTGAATGAAATCAAATCAAAGTTATTATCTTTCAAATATATTCACATTATGCAGTCTCTTCTTGGGAGGTATGAAATTCTCATAATTAGGTAAAGGTCCAAGTGCAAACAGAATGATTACAGTGTAGGGTGGATAAGACATCCATCTTTGTGAGGCTAGGGAAGAGAAAAATCAGTTTTTTAAAAATATATATTGAAATACTGCCTTTAAAATTATCTTTTAGTTTAATCTGGTTAGTTTGATTGATAATAAAAACATATGATTTTATTTCTTTACAATTTTCATTGGATATCAACATTTTTTTCTGTTTTCCAATTATAAAATGGTATTAGCGTATTAATGTGTGTGTGTGCATGTGTGTGGTATATGCATAAGTATGTAAAGTGTAATTATACCCATGATTGTAGTTGCTTTCATTCTATTTTATTTATTTAATTCTTGTTCAGTGATTTTTTTTTCTGCAAAAGAACAGAGAGAAAACATTTTAAGTTTTGTGAAATATATGCCTTCCATAGCATAGTTTTCTCAGGTCAGTGACAATGATGTAAACACATTCTTAGATCTCAGGTCGTGCAAAAATACAGATTTAGGATTAGTTTTGGTCTGTGGTCCAATTCATTGACCTTTATGTTAAATCACACTTTCAGCCTCCTGTTCAGTGGGTTGCTTTCATGGACTGTCCCATGTTCATGCCAGTCCTCACACAAAGCCCAGGTTCTTTCTTACCCAATCTCTATCTACTTGTCAACTGATTTTGTACATTCTCTGTTTTCCATCTAGTCTGTTTACTAATTGCAGTGATCCTATGGTGTACAGTGCAGATCTAGTACAAGACTTCATCTAAATCAAAATGATGCTTGGTGGCCTTGTCTGAGAGGTGTACTGCTCTGTGGACAGCATGACTATCCCATGAACCAACTATCCCGCTTTCAGCCTAGCTCCTTCACTAAGGCAACAGCAGCAACTTCATAACCACTGAGCTTTTAATTATTCAGCAAAAGTTTATTGAGTATCAGCTATAAGTTTGCCATTGTTCTTAAATGTAGAATTTTCATACTATAGTGAAAGAGAAAATGCGGATAGATTCTTGGGTGAAAATGCTAAAATTTCTTGTAATATTGTAACACAGAAGAAAGCGCTTAATCTAGCTGTAGACATCAGGAAAAGTGACTCCCAGAAGTGACACTTAGGTCTTGCTTCTGCTAAGAAAACAATAATCAAATCCTATACTGGAGCTGATCAGAAAAGGAACCCTTACTTAGTAAATAAGCCTTGGGCTCTGCTTAGCCCCTACCTCAGTCTCAACTTTTCCTCTTGGAGTTATTTCTACTCCTAAACCTAAGGTCCCTAGAAACACCACCTGAACACACCCCAGCCATGTTCCCATATGTAGAGCACTCATTATAATTTAATCTCAAAGATCTGCCTTTTCCAGGCAAAACATTGTTCCTGAATTGATCTGGATAGATTAGCCATTTAGTAAGAATGGTGATTACCAAGTTTATTAACTTTTAGTTACTAGTATTGATACCAGCAATTGCTCATTTTAGATATTAGATATTTTCCTTCCTTAGTGGGCTAGGTTGGTTATGAAAAAGAATCAAGGTTTAAATGAGTATTTTCTTCACTCAAATTTTAAGTTCAAATGATGAACCCCCAAGAAAATTGGTCAGAAAATGTCCTCTTACTCTTCATTAACTGCAAAATGAAAGGATCACCTCCTTTTGTGACACCCCCCATGCAGTGGCTTCTTGGGAGGTATGGTAGCGTATTCATATGCTAATTTTGTAGGACCCTCAGTCTTTTCACAGAGGCCCTACACAATGAGGTGGGGGTCCTGCATATTTCAGGAGAGCAGCATATGTTCCTTAAGGTGCACATGCAGTAAAATCGCAAGAGAAATACAGTGGGTTATTCTTTACCCCTTTGCTGAGAGTTTACAACAAATATTTGAAAATGGATGGCATTTTCTTTTTTAGTACAGAAATTGCATTTGACAATTAAGTATGAGAGGCTTAGGTCTGCTAAACTATTTTCTTTTTTTTTGTATCTAAATGAAATACGAGAACAGAAAATTTCAATTCCTGGAAAGCACAAGATGTACCTCTCCTGAAGTCATCTAACTGTTCTTTTGAGAATGAATTCTTCTCTGCAGACATTCTGAGATGGCAGGGAAGTGGACAGCGTATATAGCTAAATACCTGAAATTTCTCTCTTGCCATTCTCAAACCTAATGCATCCCATTACAAGAGTGCTTAATATTTAGGTTATAATTTCAGATATGCAAGTGATTCATTAGTCAAGTATTTGATAATAATATTTCAGAAAACTTCTGATAGACATTAATTGCTTCTTCTGGAATTTTCTGCTGCTAGTGCTCAGTAATGACAAACACTGCGTATTAACTTCACATGTATTAGAAATAATGATTTCTAATATTTGATGTAATGGCCATTAGTTCAGAACAGTTGAACAATGCATCATAGCTTAAGATGAATAATAATGTCCTATTTTTTACCAGACAGATGTTCCCTCTTATTGTATAAACAAGTTACAACATTGAAATATAAAGCATAAAGGAATTAGAATATACAATATCACTAAACTTGACTAGCAAAACTGAACAACTAATATCTAAAAAAGAACCAGTATTTACAATGAACTATATGCTTTTTTCAAGTTATGTTTTCTACAAAATCAATTTTGAAGAATGTTTTACATGAGAAATTTTTTAAAAATTGGAGGAGAAACTCGTAACATGGGTAAGATATATGTGGATCATGGAATACTATGATATCAAACCACAATTTGATAAATGTTTTTAATAAAAATGTTCAGTTGTTAGCCATGGTTATCCTTGGGCGAAGTGTTGGTGGCTGAGGGGCAGGTGGAGAGGGAGAGAGACCAGTACTTTTTCATTTGCTTCTCACTATGTTTCCTTTTGCACTGTGTACTATAAGCCAGGTATGGTAGCATGGACACGCAATCATGGCACTCGGGAGGCTGAAAGTTCAAGTACATCTTGGGCTACAAAGTGAGAACCTGACTTTTGGATATCACTCAAAGACAGAGTGCTTGACCAACATGTATAGTAAGGCCCTAGGTTCCATCACTCACACACACACACACACACACACACACACACACACACACACACTCACTCACTCACAGTGGGAGTTGGGGGAGTGGGAGAGAGACGGACAGAGAGACAGAGAACTGAGGAAAATGTGCCTTAAAACGTACTTTCCTTATAAACATAACTTGTAACTATATAAGGCAATATTAGAGATTAGCATAATGGGTTTTTGACCTCCTTTCCCCCGGCATTCCTGCTCAACAGGTTGTAGCTGTTTCAAAACAGTCTAAGGAGCTTGAATTCTGTGGTGCTGGGAAGAGAAGCCAGGACTTCATGAACACCTTCTCTCCCCAGCACCACAGAACAACAGCAGCAATAGCAAAAAGCCACCAGCACAACAATTACACACACACACACACACACACACACACACACACACACACAAATGAAACGAAAAGTCCTGACAAAAAGGTCAAATGAATTCCTTCTTTTCCTCTTTTGTTTTTCCTAACACAAAGTGTTCTGGCTCTCTCCTAATCATCAGGCACTCTTCCAGGTGTCCAGGGCTGAGCTATTACAAAATCTTAGAAATTATCTATTCTTATTTTTCTTCTCACACAAACTTTGAAAAGTATGTATCATTTAGTTCACAAGTGACCTAGTTTTAACCCTCCAAGACCTCATTGCTTTCTGAATGGCACCTTCCCTTTGTCTAACAGTTCTAAGTGGCACTTTTTTTACGTTGAATCCAAAATCAGAATTTGTGCGGCTTGCACAGTTAGGTAGGCCTCATTGTCCTCCCACCTCTTCTCTTCTTGCTTCCCCAAACTTCATTTCTAATAGTAACAGTGCTGAAATGAGAACGCAGATGTTTAGAGGTTCTGTATTAATAACATTTTTTTCTAGGCAAGGTGGCTGTCTTAGAGTCTGTTGAACTCCCTGACCTTATCCAATGGACTGACCATGCTAAGAACTTCATTTTGAGGACAAAAATTGCAAGAGTACTTTCTAGATGTGATGATCAGTCTTGGTTGTCAACTTGATTGGATGGAAAAGCACCCAAGAGATGGATCAGTAAAAACACAGCTCTGAATTTGTCTTTGTTGGTGTTTCCAGAGAGAATTAACTAAGGAAGGCAGGCTCATCTTGAGTACGGAAAGTGCCACCCAATGCAGTCCCAGATGGAATACAATGGGGCAGAACAGAAAGCCATCAAGCATAAGCATTCTCTTTCTCTACTTCCTGACTGCTATGACATAAATAGCCTCTACAACAAGGTCCTGTTGCTATGATGCTGCCTCCTGCCGGGGGAGGGGGGAGTGGGCAGAAATAGCAGGTTATCCCAGGCCTATAAACAGAAACCATGGCCAAGTGATATAAAGTAAAAACAATCATAATAAAACATAAGTGTCAGAGGAGAAGGCCATTGTCCTTCTAAAGTTTCAGTCTTTGTGGTGACCTACACAAGACCTGCATAGCATTGGACCTCTCAACATTGCATGGTGGATGGGAGAAGGGGATCGTTAGGCCCACCCCTCCCTGAGTATTTAGTATTAGTTAATGGACTGCTGGGAAGGGAAGGTGAGTGAGAGAAAGTTTCTCTGGTCTACTTTTTGTTGTTGTGATTGGAAAAAAAAACTGAACAAAAGCTACTTGGAAAGGAAATGGTTTATTTCGGCTTACACATTCAGGCCACAGTCCACCGTTGAGAAAAGTAAGGGCAGAGATCATGGACTCAGCTGCTTACTGGCTCTCTGGCTCTGGATCATGTTCAGTTAGCTTTCTTATACAATCTAAGAGTACTTGCCCAGGGATGGTATCCCCACACCAGTGGGTTGGACCTTTCTGAATCTATCGATTCATAAGTAAGGTAATTCCCCCACAGACATGACCACAGATGGATCAATCTGATCTGTGCAGTCCCTTGATTGACTGAGACTCCTTCTTCCCTGGCTGTGTCAAGGTGATAGTAAAAACTAACCAGGGCAGTGGGTAGCTACTGGTCACTTGCTCATGCCCCTGTAAGCAACCCTAATTAATCTCATTGAATCATACACATGTACCCACTGACCTGAAACCAGAGGAAGGGGACTAGTTGTAAAGATGAAACAGATTGGCAGAACTGGGAGGGGGACAAGAGAGGGTAATGGGGATCAATATGATCAAAATGCATTCTAAAAATGTATAAAACATTCTAATGAAATCCATTATGATGCATAGTTAGTATGTATAATAAATAATAGTACTTGCCTTCCATTATTCTCTCAGGTATTTTCCTCATAGCTATGGAAAGCTAACTAACTTACTGAGCAATACCTGGTATGCCTTCTTTAGTTTGATTTCTAGTGCTGTGATAAAGCACTGACAAAAACCTGGGAAAGAAAGGATGAATTTGGCTTACATTTTCCAGGCACACTCCATCATCCAGGGAAGTCAGGGGTAGGAACTCAATCAGGAACCTGGAGGTAGGAACTGACCATGGAGGAACAATGCTTGCTCAACCTGTGGTCTTTTGGGGTTTTCACTTTTCTCTTTCTTTCTTTCTTCCTTTCTTTCTCTCTCTTTTCTTTCTTCCTCCCTTCCTTCCTTCCTTCCTTCCTTCCTTTCTTTCTCTCTCTTTTCTTTCTTTCTTCCTTCCTTCTTTCTTTCTCTCTCTTTTCTTTCTTTCTCTCTCTCTTCCTCTCTCTCTCTCTCTTTCTTTCTTTCTTTCTTTCTTTCTTTCTTTCTTTCTTTCTTTCTTTCTCTCTTTCTCTGTTTTTAATATATAGCGCAGACCCACTTGTCCAGGAGTGGCACTACACACAGCAGGCTGGATCCTCCCACATCACTTAAGACAACATCTTACAGATTTGCCTGTTGGGCAATCTGCCAGGGGTAAGTCCTTAATTGAAGTTTGCTCTTCCCAAGTGATTCTTGTTTGAGTCAAGTTGAGAGAAACTAGATAACATTACATCCTACTAGCCTCCTGCAACCCTAGCATTTCCTGTGGTGCTAAGGAGAAGAGTCTGTTGAAAGCCATTCTCAGAGTTCAATAGGTGTACTTGTCAAACATGCTTTCCCCAAGGAGTCTCACTCAACACGGAATCTAGACCCCAAATAAGTGTCCTTTTATTCTGGTCAGCTTTTCACCCAGTCTTAAGTTTTGCAACAAAATAATTGGCATTGTTCAGTCCAAATATCTTACCCTATTTACTTTCTCAGCTTTCCATTTAATTTTCCACTGGGGAGAAAGGCAGAGAATAGCTGATCTTAAGATAACATGTTTAAATGTGCAATGTCTGAAATAGGTGTCACTCTCAGTGTCTGGGCAATCTATGTGAGGGTCAACTGTCCTGTTGGTCAGCGCCACCACCTTTTAGTGCCACTGACTCTGGGACATGTCTTATGTTACACCAGGAGGGGGCGGCAGAGAGCTAGCCTTCTGATGAGTCTTGTGACCTGGATGATGGGGAGGGCATTGGAGACTCTTGAAGGGAGTGAGAGTTAAGTTGAAAAGATAAGAGAAGCCCTGACATGAGGGCTGCCATGTCAGGAGCAGATAAACAGACAGGAGGCACTTTTGTGGAGACAAATCTACCAGTAACTGCAGTCAGGTCATCCAGTTTAATGAAGAAACTACTGAGCTAGCTTTGGAGTCAAACCTTGGCATGAAACTAGTCTCTGGCTTGGACAGGTTGAGAAGCCTTTCAGTCTCACTATCCTCTGTACAAAGATGGGGGCAATAACAAACTCACCTTCTATATTTGTTGTAGAGTACTCCTGCATATGCTGAACAAGTGAAACTAGTTAAAAATAACTAGACTGTTTTTTTTTTCTGTCAACTTGACACAAACTAGAGTCACTTGGGAATAGGTAACCTCAGTTGTGGAACTGCTACCATGGGATTGATCTGTGGGCAGCTCTGAGCTTGTTCTTTATTGATATCAGAGGGCTCAGCTTATTGTGGGCAGTGCTACTCCTGGGCAGATGAGTCTGGCTGTATAAGAAAGCAAGCTGAACAAGTCAATCAGCGCTGTTCCTCCATGGTCTGTACTATAGTTTCTGCTTCCGGGTTCCTGCCCTAACTTTCCTCAGCGATAGACTACAAAACGTAAGATGAACCCTTTTCTCCAAATTGTTTCTGGGCATGGTGTCTATCAGAACAACAGAGAGCAAACTCCAGCAACTGCGCACTGTCTAAAAGACATAAGTTTAAGCCTCGTGGTGGTGACAGCCGGCAGTTCTAACACTCTGAAAGATTAAGCCAGAGGGTTATGAGTTAGGAGCTATCCTGGGCTACAGAGTAAGACCATGCCTCAGAAATGAAAAGAAAAAGGGATAAATTTGATAAGATGAGCTTTTGAGGCAGCACCAGCTAGAACTTTCTGATGAAGAAGACCGAGGGGTCTGCTCTGTCCCACTTTGTAACCTCATATATTACAGCAATGGACTTGACGTCCTGATTTGCCCCCGTTCCTCTCATGTTTTCAGATCAATTTAAAGTCTGAAGATAAATCACTTTATTATCCCTCCTCAACTGCAAAGGTGATTGTATAGTTGTATATATCTATGTGCAAATACTGTTGGCCAGACTGTTGTTTGGACCCAGAATTAACACAAGAACTTTCCTCTGAACCATGTACCAGAGCTCATGCTTGAGGAAATAAACTCAGTCACTGAGGAGAGTGATGATTCTGTGATGGGCTTTGTGGGGAACTTGGACGGAAAAAATAAGTAATCCTTCAGATAAGATCACAGCAAATGCATCCTTGAGTTTCCTTTAGGTGCTGCTGTCCAGAGCTTATTTCAGAGTGCAAACATTTCTGAAATGAATAATGAAATCACAAGCATCCACACAGGGGTAAGAACATTGAGCACAGTGGAGAAAGAGGGGTTTACATAGAGCAAGAAGGGAAGCTGAAAGAGGGAAGCTGGGTCACTGAAGTGAACCTGGCTCACTGAACAGCTTTCCTTGAGCCTGGCTCGAATCCAGAGCTCCACATTCATATTCAGCAACTCTCTTTCCAACTTTCTGAATTAAGAAATGTTAAGAGCGGTTATTCATGCTTCAATGCTTTGTTAAAAGAGAACCATGATAGAAGAAGAATAAACGTCTCTAGAATCAGAGCAGTCTTGAGGAAATGCTCTAGAAAAGACCAGATGAGAGATTTGAATGGGAACTCCTGAGCAAGATCATCTTAGGGAGTCTAATGAAGAATCATTAGGAATATTTTTCTTGCAAATATATAGATGAAAAATTCTAGGGCATTTTTACAGGATTAGGCATCTGTAGAAACAATATAAGTTTGAACCACTAGATATTTCTAGTACTTTCTTTCAAGACAAACAATCCAATTGCAGTTTATTTTTTGAAGTATGCTAGGTATAGGGCTAACAATTAAGACACTGTATTGACTTAGTTAATGCTAATAAAGAATTTGCTATTAATATTTGTTGAACATTTGTAGTAGGAATCAGAAAACCTGTTAAATACTTAAAAAATCTACATTTTTTCTTGCACCTAAAACTGGCTCTACTGTAGAGAGATGGGTTCCTTTTAGGCTAAGAGCTTGTAGGATCTTGAATAAGTCTTTTGTTTCTTCCTTAGTGAAACTATGATACCCTGTCCAGGAATCTCAAAACATTCTTCTATTGCATTTAATTGACTGAAATCTTTGGCGATCTCCATAAAAAGTGGGATTTCTTTCAACTTTTTATCCTAACAGCCCAGACTGGTAGGAAACAGACCCCCCCACAGGATGTTAAATGAAAGCATACATGAAATAATAATATGAGATGCGCCTGGTTCTCCAGGCAAAAATAAATTACCTATCTAAAAGAACAATTATATATTTTGTTCATTAGAGGGTAGACAATTTTTTACTATGAATAAATAAGTCTCAAGTACAAAGTAGACATCAACTCTGTATTAAGGACAGATGGATGTAAAAATGTGAGGTAGTTTGTGTTAATTTTCTTTTTGCTGTGACAAAATCCTAACGAAAACAATTTAAGAAGCCAGATGGTGGTGACACACATGTTTTAATCCCAGCACTCAGGAGGCAGAGGCAGGCAGATCTCTGTGAGCTCAATGCCAACTTGGTCTATAGAGAGAGTTCCAGGACAGCCAGAGCTACACAGAGAAATCCTATCTCAAAAAACCAAACCAACCAACCAACCAAACATACAAAAACTATTTAAGGGAGAACTGAGGAGATATAGTCCATCATGACAGGGAAGGAAGGCATTGGAGCAGTAGTGTGAGCCAGCTAGTCCCATTGCATCTGCAGTCAGAAAGCAGAAAGGGAGAAGTGCTGGTGGTGCATTCACGTCCTCCCTTTCCCTTCTATTCAGCCCAGTGACCCAGTCTATGGAATGATGCTGACTACATTCAGTATGAGTTTTCCATCCTCAGTCACTTAAATCACTATGGAAACACTCTCATACACACCTAGTGGCATGTCTCCTAGGTGATTCCAAAGCCACTCAAGTTGATAATCAGGATTAACCATCACATGGTTGAAGGCATTTCTCAGTATCAATAAGTTCCCCTTTCTGTAGCTTTCAAATATGCTTATCCATGAACAAAATTTTTTTGAACACTTAGTACTTTACAAGAAACTTCTGTGGGACAATGGTTTGTACCTTGTCAATTATATTTTAAGTAAACACTGATCGGCCAGTAACCAGGCAGGAAGTAGAGGTGGGACGATCATGCAGGAACTAGAGGCAGGGGAAAAAGAACAGGAGAATTTTGGGAAGAGGAAAGCTTGGTCTGCAGTTGTGACCTGACTGCCTTGCTGAATAAGGTGCTGAGCCACGTGGCTAACATAGACAAGTATAATGGGCTAATACAAGTTATAAGAGTTAATAAGAAGTCTGAGCTACTAGCTCATTCAGTTTATAACTAATGTAGACTTCTGTGTGATTTCTTTGGGACTTAACAACTGTGGGAACCAGGTAGCACAGAAACCTCAGACTACAGAAGGACTGGGTGGGACAGAAACTTCAGACAACAGAAGGACTGGGTGGGACAGAAAACTCAGACAACAAGAAGCTACAAAACACAAGAAGGTCAAGGATATGAGTAAAGCCAATTAAAAGCAATTAAGGAGAAATACACGGCAAAAAATTATCAGCAAATGCTGAATTGTTTGGAGGTAGATTCTAGGTTTTGTAGGTAGTCAAAGAGAAGAGATTGAAGGGAGAGGAATGTTTAGGGAGGTTCTTGAGAGATAGAGAACTGGAGTTGGACCCTCAAAGGTGAGGAGATTTCAGCAAGGAATAGAGCCAGTGGAGGTTTCCTAAAGAGTGAGATGTGCTCAGTACGAAGAATAGTCAGGATGCAGGAATGACTTCTCAATCTGTTGAGTACCTTGTAAGCATCATAAACTGGTGACATTATATCAGGCTTTCTGTTTACTTGTTCAAAGTTAAAGCCTGCTGATGTAGAAGAAAGGTTATTGAGGTGTAGAGAATACTCTGGCTAAGTCATAGGGATCGATCAACTTTTCTAACTTATAATGGTTAGTTTTAAAAGTCAGTTTGACATCATCTAGAATGACTTGGGAAGAGGCTCTTAGCAAAGGATTATCTAGATTAGGCTGTATTGCTGGCATATCTATGGGGCATTACTGTGATAATGTTAATTGAAGTGAGAAGACTCTCCAACCATGGGAGGCACCATTCACTAAGCAAGAGGTTCTGAACTGTATAAGTGTTGATGGAGAGAGGGTCCCTTTGTTCCAGCCGCCCGGCTAGCTTACACCCGAAATAATCACACAGAAACTGTATTAATTAAAACACTGCTTGGCCATTATCTCTAGCCTCTTATTGGCTAACTTTCACATCTTGATTTAACCCATTTCTATTAATCTGTATGTTACCACGAGGTCATGGCCTACCAGGAAAGATTCAACATGTCTGACCTGACAGCTCCACGGTGGCTCTCTCACTCTGCTTTCTTCCTCTCAGCATTCAGTTCTGTCTTCCCCGCCTACCTAAGTTCTGTCCTATCAGGTCAAGCAATTTCTTTATTAATTAACCAATAAAAGCAACACACAAACAGATGGACCTCTTACACCAGTATGAGAGTGGAGAAAACCAGCCGAACAGAAGAAGCATACATGCTTGCATATTTTGCTCTCTACCCCTAACTGTGGAAATAATGTGGCCAGATTTCTCAAGCTCCACCTCTGTGACTATTCTGCATTGATGGCCTGTGACTTAGAATTTTAAGATAAAAGTAAACCCTGTCCTTCTGTCAATTGCTTTTGTCAGTGTGTTTTATCATAACAACAGAAATAAAACTAAGATATTACTACTATTTTCATTTATACTCTTTTCGATGTTTTTTTTTAGAACAAATTGCCTCCCTCAACCAGCTACCACATGAAATAATACCACAGTGAGCTTGCTGGACTTTGATGGAATGCATCGGTTAGAGTTTGCATTGAAAAAGATGAGTAGAGGTTAGATGACACAGAACTCAAAATCTTTTCAATCCAATTTTACAGTGCTTTATACCTTCCCACAGTCCTTTTCCAGCATCCACTTTGCTTTGTCCTTGGGAAAACCCTATAAAATAGGCAGAGAAGCCTTCTAATAGATGGAGAAGCTGATCTGCTAGGTTGTATATACCTATTGCCACTCAGGTATGTTGAAGGATACCATGATACAAAGACTGTATTTTTAAAAGTTTTATAATTATTCATATCTTTCTTAAAGGAATGTGTCTCATAAGGTTTGCTATGTGGTCCCTTGGTATGGGGATAAAGCAATGTTTGCCTACAACTGCAATGCATAATGCTAGAACAGCTAAGTGAAGACTTAATATTCTATGGAGATGCCAACTTAACACCAACCAATGAATCATCAGTCTAGACAGCAAGTCAGAAAGGAAGGATCTGGATATGTATGAATGCCATCAGTATCATGGATACCAGGTAAGAAAAGAAAAGATGGCAGGTAGAATATAGAGCTGTTTTTAAGCTGTGTGGAGGGTGGTTGAGATAGTCACTGAAACAATCTGTATGGCTTGGGTTGTTTATGGCAAAACGACATTAAAAATTCTATTGGCTGTGGCCTCAGCAATTGGTAGGCTGAGATGGGAGGTTTGAGAGTTAAAAATTAGGTTGAGCAACACAGCAAAATTATGGTTCAACAACTGTTGAAGCCTGAACATAAATATCTCCTAAGATCCCACTTCCTACTTTTCTGAGGTAGCTGGTGTTTTGTTACATTTGCCTGGCGTTAGACCTTATTTTTCACTAGGGAATTAGCCCAAATGTAGGAACATTTCTGTTATCCCATATCCTACAGGAGTTTGAGTTGAAAGATCTGCCTTTTATTTCAGAGAGATCTGGGGAGTAGAGAAGAGTCAATATTGTGGTGACCTCGATTCCAGAATATCAGTTATTTCCAACACTTCCTGCAGTAAACCTCACACATTTGCAGAATGACTATGGCTTTCCTTCCATGTCCACCATATTCTATGATTGTGTGAATTTCTAGAACAAGTAGCTATAACAAAAGAAGAAATTTAGGTTTGTGGATGTGTCAAAGAAGTTGCTGAGTCCTATATCATGTTGTACCCCGGTCCTTGGTCTCATAAGGGACCGTTTCCCATCCCATTAGGGCTCAGGGTTAAAGTTTCTGCCTTTGGACTAAAGTAACATTAGTGTCAGGGTTTAAGGTGATACTATGTCTGCCTGCAGACCACCATATCCCACCATGATGATAATGGACTGAATCTCTGAAAATGTAAGCCAGCACAAGGAAATGTTTGTCAGGTAATCTATGAGTCATAGAGAGAACAGTAATTCATGACATTATCTCCTTTGACATGATTACATATCTACAATATGTTTTGATGCCATTGTCCTGACTTCATTTTGGTCTTTCACTTCTCCTGGATCAGGTTCCATGGTATGACCTCCTAATGGAAAAGTAAAACCTTCTGTTTCATGCCACTTTTTTTTAGAGAAGAAAAAGCTTATTTGGCTTAAAGTTCCGGAGGGATAGGGGTCTGTCAGGGCAGGGAAGAATGGCAGCAAGTGTGGCAGCAAGAACCTGATGCTGAGAGCTCACGTCTGCAATGGCAAGCAAGAAGCAGGGAAAGCTGGGCAATGGTGGCGCATGCCTTTAATCTCAGCACTCAGGAGACAGAGGCAGGTGGATCTCTGTGAGTTTGAGGCCAGCCTGGTCTACAAGAGCTAGCTCCAGGACAGGCTCCAAAATTACAGAGAAACCCTGTCTCGGGGGAAAAAAAAAGTAGGACAAGGGTCTTAGGGTCTCAACCCCTACCCCTTCCCATTCTTCCTCTAGCAAGGCCACACCCCAAGCCCTCCCCAAACACCTCCAGCAGCTGAGGATCAATTGTTCAAATGTTGGAGACTATGGGGAGAAATTTTGCTCTCAAATCACCACAACCTGGAGGCTCCAATATTGTCTCTGCAGCTGACTGCATTTTCACCTCAAACCTGATTCTTTTTTTTCATGCCACTATTTTGTTAACTATAAAAGTGTTAGTGAAATAATAAAGCAGATAACATAGGCAACTATATTAATTACCTTGCTTGTCTTTTTGTTCAAGTAATCAACAAAAAGGAACTTATGGAAAAAAAATTCCTTCGGCTCATTGGGGGATGTCTTAGGGCTTTTGTTGCTGTGAAGAGACACCATGACCATGGCAACTCTTATAAAGGACAAACATTTCCTTGGGCTGGCTTACATTTTCAGAGGTTCAGTCCATTATCATCATGGTGGGATATGGTGGTGTGCAGGCAGACATTGTACTGGAGCTGAGAGTCCTTGCATCTTGACTCAGAGGCAACAGGACATGGGTGACACTGGGGGTAGCTTGAGCATAGAAGACCTCAAAGCCAACCACCACAGTGGATCACTTCCTCCAACAAACCCACACCTCCTAATAGTGCCACTCCTTTTGAGAGCCATTTTCCTTTAAACCACCACAGAGAAGGACTGGTATAGTTTATGGTGGCAGGAACTTGTGACTGAGACTTGCCATAAAGTAGACCAGGAAATAGAGAAAGGGGAAATCTGACACCTGCCTGTCTCTTTCTTTTTTCCCCTATTAATTTTGGTACAGGATTCTAGGCCATGGGATGTGACATCCACATTCAGTGAAATCTCTCCAGTGCATCTCACAGAGGATTGCATATCCAGTCAAGTTAATAATGAAGACTGACCACTTCAATACCGCGACTGTCCTGTATCCATTATACTTTTTGATTGTGTAAAATTCTAGGCCAAGTAGCTATAATAAAGGAAACAATTTTATTAGTGTGTTTAGGTTCATAGGTGTGTTAGTGACTTTTCTGAGTGTCATCTCATGTTGTAGTTTATGATGTTTTCAGATAGGAAAGGGGCACTTCCCCTTCTCTGCTGTGTGCAATGGATCTGGGAGCAGGGTGATGGTTCTGAACTGACCAAACAAGTTCTTTCTCATTCAATGTATGGCATAGAGATCCCTAAGTTCTCCTACCACTGCTATACCTGTTTCTTTCATCAATTCTCAAATTTTTGCACTATCTCTGATAAATTGCGTGTTTAGAACATGGAGAACCTGTTACTTCATCCATGGCATCAGGTAATTAAAGCGAGTACTTGAAGTAAGGAGATGACTGGGTGGGCAAAAGCATCTGATGCTAAACTAGAAAACCTGGCTTCAATCCCTGGGACCTACAAAGTGGAAATAGTTAACTGACTCCTGTTCTCTGACCTCCATGTATGCACTAGCGTATGTGAATGTACACACAGACATGTACATGCGTGCACACACACATACACAAATACATTAATGTAATATATTTTAAAGGCATACTTTGAGGTCTTAGAGTTACCAAGACCTTTTATCAACTATAATTTAACTTCTTGTTCCTTAAACATCCGACATTCCTATCTTTTAATGGGGCATTAGTGATTGTTAGTCTTTGGTCTGAAATATTTTTCTTGACACACTTACTTGGCTGGCTCCTTATCATTTTTCTGGATGCCTCTTAGAATGGCCTTAATTGACTCTCCTAACATAGCTGGCCTCCATCATGTAATCACCACTGCCTTTACACTTCTTTGATAGCATTTATAGCTCAATCTTATAAACATATGGTTTTCACTGTTTACACTGTCTTACTATCCAATAGAATGTGAATCCTATGATGTCAAGAACTTTGTCTGTCATGTATAATGTCTTCCCAGCACTCATAATAATCTCTGGCATGTAATGCCTATTTTTTTAGTGTATTCAGTACGTATGTTTTGTAATCAGTTGGACTGGAAGTGACAGTGAGGTACTTCTCCCCACTACCTATGATTAGTTTGCCATTCCTAAGAACCATCAAGAATCAAAAAATAAAATCAAGAATTTGAGCACTATCAGGTACCTTTAGGGCATCTCATACCAACCAAAATAGAGTTTGTAAGAGTTTTTGGTGCTCACCATCTTCCATGGAACTCATCATGACTTATGGGTATTCAGAAAGTTGTCTCCTGTGCCAACGCATTCAAAACTATTTCCTACTTTCTCTTTTATCAGGCTCAGTGTATCTGGATTTACGTTTTATGTTGAGGTCTTTGATCCAAGTGGACTTGAGTTTTATGGAGAATGATAAGGATGGATCTACTTGTGCTTTCTTCTACATTGTGACATCCAGTTAGATCAGCACCATTTTTTCCCCATTGTATAATTTTGACTTCTTTGTCAAAAATCAGGTGTTCAATGGGTGTGTGGATTTATGTCTGGGTCTTTAATTCGATTCCATTGAACCACCTGTCTGTTTTTATGTCAATACCACACAGTTTTTATTACTATAGCTCTGTAGTACATTTTGAGGTTGAAGGGAGTAATACCTCTAACATACAGGATTGTTTCAGCTATCCTGAATTTTTTGTTTTTCTACATGAAGTTGAGTATTGTTCTTTCAAGGCCTGTAAAGAATTGTATCGGGATTTAAATGGGGATTATGTTGAATCTGTAGATTGCTGTGCTTGGCTTTTTTTTTGGAGGGGGCACCAACCAGCTCCCAAATCATGACATGGAAACTTAATATTAGTTATGAATGCTCAGCCTTATCTTAGCTCTTATTTAATCTGTTTCTCTTTATCTACATTTTGCCTTGGGACTTTTTATCTTACTTTCTTGCTGTCTGTATGCCGCCTGGCTGGCAGCTGCCTGGTTTCTGGCCCTGGGCGACTCCCTCTCATTCTCTTCATTCCCCTCGCTTGTTCTTGAGCCTAGATTTCTCTTTCTATTTATTCTCTCTGCCTTCCAACCTCACCTATCCCTCTCCTGCCTAGGTATTGGCTGTTTGTTCAGCTTTTTATTAGACCAATCGGCTGCCGTAGACAGGCAAGGTAAAACAAATGCAATTCATTTTCACATAATTAAACAAACGCAGAACAAAAAATGTAACACATCTTTACATTGTTAACCAAATGCAGCATAAACAAATGTAACACGTCTTTGTCCAGTTAAAAGAATATTCCACAGCAGATTGCTTTTGGTAAGGAGGCTATTTACTATGTTAATCCTACTGAATAATGAGCATGGGAAGTCTTCCCATCTTCTGATATCTTCTCCAATTTTTTTCTTCAGAGTCTTGAAGTTCTTGTCACACAGGTCTTTCACTTGCTTGGTTAGATATTTGTATTATTTGTGGCTATTCTGAAGAGTGTTGTTTCCCCAATTTCTTTCTCAGTCTGTTTATCATTTGTATATAGGAGTGCTACAATTTTTTAAATTAATCTTGTATCCTGCCACATTACTGAAGGTGTTTATCAGTTGTAGGAGTTCCCTGGCAGAATTTTTAGGGTCATTTATATATACTATCATATCATCTGCAAATAACAACACTTTGACTTCTTCCTTTCCAATTTGCATCCCCTTGATCTCCTTTATTTGTCTTTTTGCTCTAACTAGAGCTTCAAGTAGTTTATTAAATAGATACATAGAGAGTGGACAACCTTGTCTTGTTCCTCATTTTAGTGGAACTGCTTTAAGTTTCTCTCCATTTAATTTGAGGTTGGCTATTGGCTTGCTATATATTGCTTTTATTATTTTTAGGTATATCCTTTGTATCCCTGATCTTTCAAAGACCATTATCCTGAAGGGGTGTTGGGTTTTGTCAAAGGCTTTTTCAGCATCTAATGAGATGATCATGTGTTTTTTTATTCTTTCAGTTTAGTTTATATGGTGGATTACATTGACAGATTTTCAAATGTTGAATCATCCCTGCATCTCTGGGATTAAGCCCACTTGATCATGGTGGATAATTTTTTGATGTGTTCTTGGATTCAGTTTGCAAGTATTTTACTGAGTATTTTGCATCAATGTTCATGAGGGAGATTGGTCTGTAATTCTTTTTGTTGTTGGTGAGTCTTTTTGTGATTTGGGTATCAGGGTAACTGTAGCCTCATAAAATGAATTTGGCAATGTCCCTTCTATTTCTATTTAGTGGAATAATTTGAGGAGTATTGGTATTAGCTCTTCTTTGAAGGCCTGATAGAATTCTGTGCTGAAACCATTTGGCCCTGGCCTTTTATTGTTTGGAGACTTTTAATGACTACTTCTATTTCCTTGAGGATAGAGGTCTATTTCAATTGTTTATCTGATCTTGATTTAACTTTGGTAAGTGGTATCTATCAAGAAAATTGTCAATTTCTTTTAGGTTTTCCAATTTTGTGGAGTACAGGTTTTTTTAAGTTTTGACGAGGTGCCATATTTAAACATCTCTTAATTTTTTTCTGTGATATGTCATTTGTAGAGCCTATTAAATAGTTCCTTTCTGTTTTTCTTTTTGTTATCTCTTTGTCAGGACATACTAATTATACATGATAATACATCTCATTACGATATTTTCATTGGTGTGTCTAATGAATTTTTGTAATATTCACCCCTTCGTAACTCTCTCTTGTTCCCCTCCTTCTCCCACTGATTCCTTTACCAAAAAGGCAAAATTTTAAAACAAGATTTGGATTATGGTTGCTATAGGAAATATTTTCATAAAGCATTTCTGTTTCATGTATATGTGTGTATTTGTGTGTATGAATGCCACATGTTTTCAGGTATTTGTAGAAGCCAGATTATGGCATTACGTCCCTTGGAGTTAGAGTTACAGGGAATTATTATGAACTATCCTATGTGATTGCTGAGTACCAAACTCAAATCCTCTGTAAGAACAGCAAACATTCTTAATCACTGAGCCATCTCTACAGCCCTAGAGGAAAGCTTTTAAAATATTTACACAATACTATTTGTATCTATTCTTTGAAAGCATTATACATCTGTATAATAAATATATTTTCATCACATTCACCCCAAATTACCCTCTTTTATGCTCCTCCTACTCTTTTTTGATACATTTCTTTCTAAACAAGTCCCAAGAGGGAAGCTTTTGAAAGTGAAAAAGTTATAATTAACATGTCATAGAGGCTGGGCAAGTTTTTGAAAGTAATAAGAATATATACATTAAAGAATGGAGAAACATGAAGATCCAGTTCCAGGAACCTGGCTCCCAAATGAACTCTTAACCAAAATCCACAAGTCAGAAGGAAGGTCAGTTGGAGGAGGCAAAAAAAAAGGCAGTTGTCTGTCAGATGCTCCCATTGCAGTATTGGTAGTGGTGACAGATAACAGGCCAGTGACTCAGGCCTCAGAGCTCTTGGTGGGCGTGGGGCTCATCTTTTTATATTGGGCAGCTATAATTCAAACCCAGGAATCCATAAGACCTCACTAACAATTGAAGCCAGTCTCCTAAGAGGGGGTCTTCTTAGAAATAGATGTGCATAGGCCTAGTGGTGCTGCAGGAAATGCCCTGACGGATGGGAGCAGAAAGAGACAAGCCTCGTTGTCTCAGATTTTCCACCTCTGGCTGTGGGACCTTGAGACAACCCACAGGTCACTGTGGTTGGGAGGACTGGCCGAGGCAGTGTTTGAGGATTACCTGGTGCACGGTGATTACTGCTGACTCCAGGCTGCAGAACCTGTCAGGTAACTGGGCTACAGGACAGAGTGGGCAGGTCCACTCTGCTAAGTTGGGATAAACATGCCCTAAACCTTGTGTGTTTATTTAGTCAGATTTTGATTGCTTCGACAAAATGCTTGAAGTAAACAATTTAAGGGCACAGATTATTTACTTTGGTTAATGGTTAAGCGTTAACTCATTGTCCTTGGTTATGTTGATTCTGGGTCTATAGTAGGTCAGAACACCGTGATGGTGGGAATATGTGGCAGTGGCTTCTCTCCTCATAGTAGTTAAGAAGAAAAGGAAGGAGAGAGGTAGAGGGAAACAGAGATAGAATTAGAGATTGTTCTAGAGCTATTCTGAAGGTCCTTGTTTTACCTGCTTTTTAGTCCATCCAGCCATCCAGTCTGCGGGGAAGTGCGGCCCACATCAGGATGAGCTTCACTTCCTTAGGCACTCCTCTTTAGAAGCACTTCAGGGACACATTCGGAATTATGCTTTCTTAACTTCCTGGGCAGTTTTCAATCCAAGTTGACAAGATTAACTGTCATACCTGCCTTTATATTTCGGTAATAAGATTTGATCCAAAGTAGCCTTCATGTATAATGAACTGCACCCTAGTTTGATGTACAAAAACAAACCATAACTGAAATATCTCCCACAACTAAGCAGATCAGCCTCAGCCAAACAGGATAGCCAAATTATCATCTAATCTGTGTTTATAAGGCTGCCAAATGTGTATAAGCAAGGCAAATGCCCACCTGCACTAATTGGCTAACATTTACATGTTGTTTCCTTTTTTTTGGTTTTTGGTTTTTGGTTGTTCTAGACAGGGTTTCTCTGTAGCTTTGGAGCCTGTACTGGAACTAGCTCTTGTAGACCAGACTGGCCTCAAACTCACAGAGATCTGCCTGCCTCTGCCTCCCAAGTGCTGGGATTAAAGGCTTGTGCCACCACCACCAGGTGACTGTTTGCTATTCTTTTAGTGATAAATAAAGATCCACATTTGAAATGGGAGTATTCTGAACCATCTTCAGTCTGTAGTGTTGCCCAGTTCTAGAGTCTGTGTCTTGCTCTAAAACTTTGTCAGATTTAATGAATCTCAGTTGCTTTTCTTTAACAAATGTGACTTATCATCGGAAATGCCAGGGCAAAGGTAATACCCATTAAAGGAAAACTTGCTGAATTGAAATTCATCAACATGGAACTGTTGCTTGGCAGGTGTTTATTCAAAAAAAAGCAATGATCTATAGCTTAGGTGAAAATATTTATAGACATTAGAATATGATAAAAGACTGGGCTCTAGACTATATGAAGATATCACAGATCTTTGCAGTAGAAACAATTTAATCAGAAATTGGATATACGATCTCCAAAGTCATTTCACTAAAGAAGATATGTATATGGCAATTATACACATAAAATGATATTCCACATAATTATCTCAACATGAATCAAAATAATAGTGAGATATCCCTATGCACTTAACAATCACAATGTCAGTTGATGCCACCAAATGCTGGTGGGGACATGGAGAAATTATATTGCTCATATACTGTTATGGGACTGGGAAGTGGCAGAGCCAGACCACAAAATCTATTTTATTTTAAAAGTGTAGCACTCAGAAGACAGAGTTAGAAGGATTAAGAGTTCAAGTCCAGCTTCATTTACAAAGGAACTACAAGGTCAGCCTTGGCCACATGAGATCTTGTCTCAAAAAGGAAAAAAAAAAGAAAACTGAATACACAACTATCACTCAAACTAGTAAATGCTCTCTTGAGCATTTGTCCCTGAACATAAAGATTTTCCTTTCATATAAAACTTCACTTTGCATAAACTTTATTTTTAGAGCAGTTTTAGCATCATGGCAAATTGAGCAGAAGGTATAAAGATTTCCTACTTTCTACCCCTCCACAGATTCCTCTAACAATATCCGCACAGAGCAGTGTCTTTGTTACAATGGAAAAATGTACAGAGCATTCATAACTTCCATTAGGCCACTCTTAGTGTTGTATTTTCCATGCATTTAGACAATGTAGAAAGGCAGGAATTCCTCACTGAAGTACCATATACAGTACCTTGACTTCCCTAGAAACCACTGGTACTCGATCTATTCATTTCTCTTTGCTGTGGGATTATGCACTTTTCCCATCCATAGTACCCTATGGGCAGACAGCCAGGACTCTTGAAAATACTATGGGAAACAGTTGCCACTTCTGTAGAAATTTTGGGTGCCATGCCCTCTGCTCAGAATTTCACCTTCATACTTTACTTTAGTCTTCCCCAAATCTCATGAAGGTGGTAGGATTTTTATTCCTTTATTACTGGCTAGGAGATGAAACATCCAGAGTGAAGTTGCCTGGAGGCATCTAACTGACCAGTAGAAAAAATAAGACATGATTAAGTTCAAGACTTTGATCGGACTAGATAAGGTTTCAATAAATGCAGGAGGGATGAAGAAGGTGTTCATTCCATAAGGCTTTCCTGGGGCCAGTCCTAGTATGTGTTAGAGACTGTCTTCTGAACTAAAGTACCAAACTATCATAGAGGTAATACACTAGCTGTGTAAAGAGATAATGCTCCTTTCAGATGATACCAAGGCAAGAATTGTCTGTTCTTGCTGAGCACCCATTGTGGATCCAGCACCGGGCTGCACGTGAAGGATGAATGAGATGGCATCTCCTGTTTTATAGTGTTACCAAGGAGACAGATGCCATTTGTGAACTTCTTGGTGTTTGTCCGTTATTTCCATCTCATAAGTCCTCTCCCTTCTTGCCTTCTGCCTTTTGAGCACCACTCAGATTGTGTTCAGGAGGCATTTATTTACATTATGAGTTTCATGTATAGATCCCTGACTGCTTTGTAATTAGGTGGATGGCCCATGTCTTATGGTGGCTTGACACCTCCCCCACTCTGTGTGTGTGTGTGTGTGTGTGTGTGTGTGTGCATGTCCATCTGTATGCATGTATGTGTGAAATGAAACTATATTGTTTTGAGAAGTTACACTACATTGCTTCTTTCTTTTTTATTCAGGGAAAAAAAGGTTTATTTTGGCTCACAGTGTAATGATATAGTCTATCATGGTAGGAAAGCTGTGACAGTGGGTAGCTCTGTGACAGCGGGAATGTGTGCCAGCTACTTGCTCACATCTCAGTGGAAAGGAGAGGGAGGAGAGAGAGAGAGAGAGAAAGAGAGAGAGAGAGAGAGAGAGAGAGAGAGAGAGACAGACAGACAGACAGACACACAGAGAGAGAGACAGAGAGGATATGTATAGAGAAGAGAGAGAATATGAATAGAGAAGAAGACGAGGCAATAAAATTGAAGCTCTTCCCCATAGCAATCCACTTCCTCTGGATAGGCTCCATCCCTCGAATGCTCTATAATTTCTCCAAACAGTGTCATCACCTGTGAATCAAGTGTTTAAAAGCTTAGGAGACATTTTACATTCAAATCGTGATATTCATCCTTTGGCCCCCTGTAGGTGGAACTTTTCTTCTGGATTGATGGCTCTCCAAATAAACATATAGAGACTTAATTATTTATTATTAATTATAAATGTTCAGCCTATAGTTTAGGCTTGTTACTAACCTGATCTTACAACTTAAATTAACCAGTATTTCTTATCTATGCTCTACCATGTGATGGTACATTTTTTTTCAGCACAGCATGTTCATCTCCTGCTTCCTCTGTATCTGACTGACAACTCTGCCCTCCTTCTTCCCAACATTCTCTTAGTTTGGCTATCCTGCCTAACCTCTTCCTGTCTAGCTATTGGCCAGTCAGCTCTCTATTAACAATGAGGGTAATACATCCTCACAGTGTATAAAAGGATTATTCCCCAGCAACCCCCATGGATTTATAGATAACTCATTATATAAAAGTTCCCATAGCCTTACATAGTTAAAAGATTGTAAAATTCCAGAGTCCAAACTGTCTGGTCAGACTCAAGGCATTCTCTTAACTTAAAATAATAAAAAGAAAACAAATTCTGTGCTTTCATCATGCAATAGAATAGAGTACATATTCCCATTTCAAAACGGGAATGGGACAACAACAAAGTATATCAGTTCAAATTAGAGAACCACTGGTTTATATGGTGAGCCTAGCATGGGGCTGGTGTTTCATAAATGATCAAATTGCTTATTTGGAATAAGTTTGATGTTTTGTAGTAATATCTGGTTCTTTAAGGAAGTCGGTAGGCCTTGTATATTCATGTTTGCCCAGGATTTTCCTGGGCTTAGCATTTAAAGGCCCACATTTTGATAACTCAGTCCCAAATATTTGGTCATCTTAATTGTAAATGACAGTGTACTATAAGAACTTATTCATTATACTGTTGTTAGGGTGCCATTATTTGCTTTAAATTTATAGATAAGTAAACTCACATAAGGAGGTCATAGTTACAACAGATGTGAGTGTGCCAGAATTTTTGTTTGCTTTTGGAAATGAGTTCTTACTGTTTAACATAGGCTGGTCTTGAACTTACCTAGGCTTATCTCAGTCAGTTTACCTCAGCCTCCCAAGTACTGGGATTGTAAGTGTTTGTTAACACATTCAGTTAGTGTTAACAGATTCAGCTCTAGTTCTTAATAAATTTCTAGTTATAGAATTGCTTTGCAAATATATATATATATATATATATATATATATGAAAATTGACTGTTGTCATCCAATAGGCACAATATATTTTCTCTTTATAGGTATAACAACACAAATTTTATGAACTTGTGTGTGTGTGTGTGTGTATGGTTCATATATGATAAGAATATACAAAATATGTGAAGTGGCATTTCAACTATATTTTCTTTTTTATTGATTTTATTGAGCTGTACATTTTCCTCTGCTTCCCTCTCTTCCTCTCCCCTCCCCTCCCCTTCAACCCTCTCCCATGTTCCCCATATTCATAATTTACTCAGAAGATCTTGCCTTTTTCTACTTCCCATGTAGATTAGATCCGTGTAGTATGTCTCTCTTAGGGTCCTCATTGTTGTCTAGGTTCTCTGGGATTGTGATTTGTAGACTGGTTTTCTTTGCTTTATGTTTAAAAACCACATATGAATGAGTACATATGATAATTGTATTGCTGGGTCAGGTTACCTCACTCAATATGATATTTTCTAGTTCCATCCATTTGCCTGAAAATTTCAAGATGTCATTTTTTTTTGCTGTGTAGTATTCCATTGTGTAAATGCACCATATTTTCCTTATCCATTCTTTGGTCAAGGAGCATTTAGGTTGTTTTCAGGTTCTGGCTATGACAAACAATGCTGCTTTGAACATAGTTGAGCACATGTCCTTGTGGATATATACCCAAAAGTGGTATTGCTGGGTCTTGAGGAAGGTTGTTTCCTAATTTTCTGAGAAATCGCCACAGTGACATCCAAAGGGGCTGTACCAGCTTGCACTCCCACCACCAATGCAGGAGTGTTCCCTTTTTCCCACAACCTCTCCAGCATCAGTTGTCATCAGTGTTTTTGATCTTGGCCATTCTGATAGGTATAAGATGGAATCTCAGATTTGTTTTGATTTTCATTTCTCTGATGGCTAAGGATGTTGAGCATTTCCTTAAGTGTCTTTCAGTCATTTTAGATTCCTCTGTTTAGAGATCTCTGTTTAGGACTGTACTCCATTTTTTATTGAATTATTTGTTCTTTTGATGACCAATTTCTTGAGTTCTTTGTATATTTTGGAGATCGGACCTCTGTCTGATCTTTTCCCATTCTGTAGGCTGTTATTTTGTCTTGTTCACTGTGTCTTTTGCTTTACAGAAGCTTTTCAGTTTCAGGAGGTTCCATTTATTAATTTCAACTGTATTTTAATAAATAAAACTTGCCTAAGGATCTGAGAGTAAAACAGCCCCACCAGTTAGCCTTACAGACCAGGTAATGGTAACACACACCTTTAATCCCAGTAACCACACTAGTTTGCCATAGAAACCGGTGGTGCATCCCTTTAATAACAGTGATATATACCTTTATTCCCAGCCCTAGAGAGGATTATAAAACGGGAGGAAACAGTTCTCAAACACAGTCTCATTCTGAAATTTCTGGAGGCAGGTTTGCAATTTTGGACTGAGGTCAAGGTAAAAGCCAGTAGATGGCTGCTTCACTTTTCAGATCTTCAGTCTGAACCCCAATTTCTTTTTTTTGAGTTTTTATTAATTGTGTATTAAATATGTTTGACTCCATATATATACCAAATGAGACTTTGCATGAGCCTATTTAATTTTTGTCAATCTGATAGACTTAATGCTATTCTCTGGACATCTTTTGGCCTTTGTATAGTATGCAGACTTGGACAGCAGAGCTGCGTGTAATTTGAGACAGGAAATAGAATAGCGCATGAGTCTCTTGGCTTAGTATGAAATTCACTGATGCCTAGTCATAATGCAATACATAGGTACAGTTAGAAGATAAATAAAGCTAAAATCTTATGAGAATAAACATAGACATGGAGAGGCCATTATGCAAAGAAGCTTACTGATGGCATCCTCCTCCTAGATGCTTCTCTGAGAATGAGGCCAGGCCATTTAACCTATTAGATTCTCGGCGAGATTAACACTAAAGGTTTACGACACACATTATTCATTAACAGAATTTATCACTATCCCTCTGATTTCTTAAAGAGGAGGTAAAATGGTGAGACAATGACACTATCAAAGAAATAGGAAAAGGCTCAGGCATTGAAAAGTTCAACATTCAAAGAGACAAATATAAAGGACCATGCTAGATGTAAGAGAGAATCTTACTCCTGTGGAGAGTCCACAGGTAGCTTGTTACTGAGATATCAATAGAAAAATTCAAGGAAAATGAAATTAAGTAGTTTAAATATTAAAGAAAGTTTAATGTAAGTTTATATTTTAAAAAGTAATGTGTGTGTGTGTGTGCATGTGCTTGTGTGTGTGTCTCTGTGTATGTCTCAAACTCTCAAGGGAGGAAGGAGACCTCAAAAAAGACCTAAAAATTAAAGGAAACATCATCAACGATGTCTAATGTTTATAATAAAGGAATATTTTACAGGGCATTCTCCAATAAGGCAGTCTGAATATACTGTGAACTCTGATGTGCTCCAGTGAAGGTAGTTTTCTGATGTGATTGTCCACTTGAAACCACCAGAAGCCAGGCGCGCTGACACATGCCTTTAATTCCAGCACTCAGGAGGTAGAAATAGGCATTATCTCTGAGAGTTTGAGCTCCACAGAGCTAGTTCCAGGACATCCAGGGCTATTGCACTGAGGAACCCTGTCTTGAAAAATAAAAACCAACCAAACAAGTGGCTTTGATGTTCATAACAGATAGACTTTAGACACCTAGCATGGGTTGGCATGTCAACAAAACATAATTCATGTTCCCTCGTTTTTAAAATCTTTCAGCTTTGCTGAACTGTAATTTGTACAAGAGCCACTCATTTAAAATATGTATTTTGGTGGATATCAATGATTGTATATATCTGTATGACCACTACCAAAAATTAAGTTGAGGTTCAGTATCATAACCTTAAAAGTTTCCTTGTTCCTATTAATATTCCTTTAAGCATCCTGTCTTTACTGCAATTCACAGCTCCAGAGAAGCAAGGGAACAAGGAAGACCCGAAGAGGGATGCGTAGATTGTTCTGGGAAGGGGAAATAAATAAGATCTCCTGGGTAAACTGGGGGTGAGGCAGTGTAGAGGAGAGGGCATGGAGGATGAAAGCATGAGGGAATGAGACAGTCGAGCTGGGGGAGGTACGGAGAGGGAGCGCAATGAAAGACATATCTTGATAAAGGGAGCCATTTTGGGGTTAAGGAGAAACATGGTGCTAGGGAAATGCCTAGGATCCCAAGCTAAGATTCTAAGCAATAGTGGAGAGGATGCCTTATCAGATTGGTGACCACCCTGTCACCATATAACCTTCATCCAGTAAGTGATGGAAGCAGATGTAGAGATCCACAGCCAAGCACAGGGCCGAGCTCCGAGGATCCGGTTGAAGAGAGGCAGGAGGGATTATGAGCAGGGGTGGGGAGGTTTACATCATGATGGAGAAACCCACAGAGACAACTGACCGGAACTAGTGGGAGCTCATGGACTCTAGACTTACAGCTGGGGAGACTGCAGGGACCTCTGCATGTGAGTGACTGTTGTGTGGCTTTGTCTGTTTGTGGGGCCCCTGAGAGTGGGACCAGTATCTATCCCAGGTGCATGAGCTGGCTTTTTGTAGATTGTTCCCTATGGTGGGATGCCTTGCTCAGCCTCGATGCAGGGGAGGGGGTTAGTCCTGCCTCAGCTTGTTATGCTAGACTTTGTTGACTCCCATTGGAGGCCTTACTATTTCTGAGGAGTGGATGGGGGTTGGTTAGGGCGGGGAGGTGGAATGGAGTGGAAGGAGGAGAAGGAGGGGGAACTGTGATTGTTATGTAATATGAATAAAAATTTAAAAAAGAATCCTGCCTTTAATAATCTAACTTTTACTGTTACTGTATTGTTTTGTGTTTGATTTTTTATAATGAGCATGTTTTTGAGAACCATTTTAATTGTATAGTTATTTTAATTGTATAGTTTGTTTGTGCACATGTAGGATTATGACTATTTAGATGCCCATTTGGAGCTATTATGAATCATATGGCTATAAACTTTTCTCTTCTTTGTTTTTTGTCTGATTTCTCTATCTGCATGTATGCTTCCATGGCAGAAGAGGGCATCTGATCCCATTACAGATGGTTATGCGCCACCACGGTTGCTGGAAATTGAACTCAGGACCTCTGGGAGATCAGCCAGTACTCTTAACCACTGAGCCATCTCTCCAGCCATGGCTATAAACTTTTGAGCATAGATATTTTCATTATATATTAATTCAGAGGCCGTCAAATCCCTTGGAGCAGGCTTTTGGGGTGGCTGATGTTAAAAATGGTGGTTGTGGTTTAATTTTCTTCACTAATGTGCAACAAATTGATCCAGCACTATTTATCTCAAATATCAGTATGTATTTTCTTATTTTTGTTTTGTTTCATTATTTTCAAAATTTTTTATATTTATTTAAATTGTATGGGTATTTTGTCTGTATATATGTCTGTACACATCTAGCCAAAAAAGGGTGTCAGATTCCCTGTGACTAGGGTTACAGATGGTTGTGAGCTACCATACGGGTGCTGGGAATTGAATCCAGGTCCTCTGCAAGGGCAGTCAGTGCTCTTAACTGCTGAACCATCTCTCTAGCCCCTTCTTTTTAATTTCTTATTAAAAAAATGTACCTGGATTTTCTTGAACTAAGGGTCTGTTTTCATCAAGTAGTAACATGGATCCAGATAAACAGGTGGATCTAGATTGTAAGTAGAAATCCTACCCTTGCTCCAGAAATTGTGCTTAGGTTATTAAAGGATATCTGCTATTGTAGTTGACTATGGCATTTCATAAAAGTATAAAACATAGGCTACTGTATTGTTTGTGATTTGCACGATCCTGGGAAGTCTGGAAAAATGGAAAAAAAACTGAGGTTGAGATACTAGCATTTGGGGGGATTTTATATTAACTCTAGTTGGTGGAGGTCCTAGATGCCAGTCGAGCACGTGAGTTAGGCCAAATAGAGAACAAGAAAGGTAAGACTTTGTATATAGTGCAGGTGCAAATTCAGTTGGTTGGCTCTTGGTGCCAAGACTTGGTCAGTGTTCTATAGGTTACTATGAGGGATTTTTTGGGATGAGATTAACATTTAAATTGGTAAATCTTAAGTAGATTGCATGCTCTCCATAATGTGATGGTACTTATCCAGTTATGAAGGTCTTCATACAACAAAAACTAAGCAGGAAGGAATTCTGCCATCAGGCAGCCCTTGCCTTTAGGTCTGAGTAACACTCAGATCTTCTTTGGTTTCGAACCTCTTACTGGCCTTCAGAACTAAAATATGACTTCCCTTGGGCCTCGACCTTGACTACTTCTGAACTCAAACTACTTCATGGGCTCTTCTCTGAGACTCTTGACTGCTAGCCACTCATTGGCTTCTATAACCATGTTAGCCAATTTAAAAATAAATCTCGTTTGTCTGTATGTCTCTTTCTGTTTCTGTTTCTCTTTCTGCCTCTATACACATGTAATTGGTTCTGGCATGTCTGGAAAGCATTAACTCTCTCTTTCACACATACACATATATGCTTTCTCATTCAGAGGTACAGTTAAACTCATCTTCACTTCTGCCATTTTCACAACCAAACTTATTATCTGATCATAGGCGATTACTTCAGTAACAGCCAATTAATTGGTTTTATGATAAGATATTATAGAGACATCTCATCGATTATACTGATAAGGTCATCTCTGACATCATAAGAAACAGTAATATAATAAGTCATTTTTTTATACCTAATGTAGAGAGATACATATATACAGACAGAATCTACATTAAGAAAAGACATGAGGGGCTGCAGAGATAGCTAAGCAGTTAAGAGTGCTTGCCGCTCTGGTACAGGACCTAGGTTTCGGAAGCAGAACCCACATGGTGGTTCTCACAGCTACCTGCAACTCCAGTTCCCAGGAACCTGACACCATGTTCTGTCCTCATCACCACACACACACACACACACACACACACACACACACACACACGCACATGCACACGCTCACACATATACTCACACACAAATAAAAAGAATAAGAATGTAGAAGGGAAACTGGGGAAAAGAATGCAATCAGTGGGAGGCAGGGAGGGGAGATAAGAAGTTAACAGTGGGGTAAATAAGATCAAAGTGAATTATACATATGTCTTAAAATCTTATAATGAGATTCATTACTTGTATTAATTTCCATGAATAAAATATCTAAAAATAAAAATAAACATACATACATTAAATGCTTATCTGTATCTCTCAATCTATTTTATTGAAGCATAGCAGGTATAAAGCTTTTTATAAAAGATATTTATTATATCTTGATTATATCTACCTGTTAGACTTCTGACTCATCCCAAGACTTCTACCATTATATCTCTTCCTCAACCTCATTTCTGTCTGTCTTTTTTTTTAACTCAGTGAGTCCAGTTACTGCTTCCCCAAAAAATATTCATTATGGTGTAATTTGCAATGATAAATATAATAAAAAGTCAACAAGTAGAATATTAGTTAAACGTGGTATGCCTATTAAAGAAGATTCAATGCTTTTGTCAAAAGCAATAAAGTATATCCAGTCATCGTTTAATTCCAGCACTTGGGATGCAGAGGCAGGTGGCTCTTTGTGACTTAGAGGCCAGCCAAATCTATATGACAAGTTCCAGGTCACCCAGGACTACATAGTGAGACTCTGTCTCAAACAAACAAACAAACAAACAAACAAAATCCCCTTAAAACAAACACTCAAAAGAAAGCAAAAACCAAACCAGAGCAAAAGGAAGGAAGAATGAAGTATATACACATGAAAAAATTTGTATAAGCTTCAAAAATATATTATGTTCTAAAGGACATAAGGAAGAGAATAACATGAATGTTATGCTTCCATTTGTGTGTGAACCTGCATATACACATTATTTGAAAGAATTTAGTTAAAAATATGTTAACAAGGGACAAATACGAACACTTTCAGCAAGGAGAGCATGGGGTCTGAAGTGAATTCAGAGAGATTCACTTTGCACTGTGTACCCTTTACTATGTGGACTTTATAATCATATGCCCATATACACTTTCAACAAATGTTCCTTTTTGAGCATTTATTAACTACAAACAAAGAACTCTTTTTGGGATTTGGAGGGTGAATATTAATTCTGTGTCTTTATACTTGTAATGTCTTCACCAGTCGTCTGAAGGTAACTTTGAAGAAGGCTAGTTTGGGCAGCAGAAAGCAGCAAAGTGCATAAAAATGAGGGTGTGGAAATGGAGAGATGGCTTAGTGGTTAAGAGCACTTTGCTCTTTTAGAGAGCTCCGATTCCATTTCTTGAACCTATACAGCAGCTTAGAACCATCTGTAACTCCTGCTTCAGGGCATCTGACACCCCCTTCTGGCTTTGTCGGGTACCCTCCTCAGACACCAGGCACACAAGTGGTTCACATTCACAAATGCAAATAAAACCCGCATACAGTTGAAACTAAAATAAATCTTAAAAAGTGAGTGAGCAATAACACGCCAAGTGATGTACCGGTTAAGAATACCACAGGTGGCAGCAATGTGTTTATTAGCTTTCTGATCGATGCATGATGTGTTAGTTTTTCATTGCTGAGACAAAATACACATGGGAGGTAATATATATATTATCCAGAGTGTTAATCCATTATGGGTCAGGGATCATGGTGAAACAGAACATCTCATTTCACATGGAACAAGAAACCCACACAGACACACATGTACATGCACATACACAGAATATGAATATGCCTACATTAGTGGATTTTCTAATTTCTCTGCCTTTTCAAAAATACTTGTTTTTATATTTTTTAGTTGTCTGTAGATGTATGTTTGTGAGTAGGTTCCTGCATTCATGGACATGTGCCCACAGAGGCTGGAAAGAGGCATCAAATCCGTCTGGAGCTGGATTAGTTGTGAGCTACCTGAAGTGGGTACTGAGAACCGAAGTCAGGTCCTCTGCAAGAACAATATGTGCTCTTAACTGCAGAATCTTTCCAGCACTGAATTTCTGCCATTTTATTCCAGTCATGTCCATTGGAATTGTACCCTCCCAGTCAGGGCAGGCTCCCCACCCACCTCTTAGCTAATCATCCGAGGAAATGAGTCTAAACCCTTATTATGAGTTGAGATTTGATACTATCTTAGGTGTTTTTCAACCCAGTTACTTCGACAATCAATATTAGCCATCACAAATCCAAATCCTTATAAAATTTATACCCAAATGTATCTCATCAGATCTTAGGATTCTACCTCTGACCTCCAAGTGGGTTGTATTCATTTCATAAGGGGAAATACAATGAATCCATGTCCAAGTGTCCCTATTGTTTTTAACAGGTATAAAACTGATCAAAATTTCAAACACAAAGTCTTCTTTGAGACTAAAGGCAAAATTTTAAATGTCAGCATATGTATAATAAAATGTAGGTTACATATTTCTAAGGTGTAATGACAAACATTCCTATTTTAAAAGGGAGGGATAGGAGGATGGTGTGGGAACAAGAAAAACTAGCAGGGAAATCATTAAATCCTTTACGACCATATCCAGTATCTAGGGATTTTGTGGTGTGATAAATGCATTTGAGGTGTTGTACTACCACATTACTATAACCTTGTCATTTGCAGTTCACATGGACTCTTTTTGAATCTGCTCCTATCATTTGCTGGATGAAGCCTCTCTAATGACAATTGGGCTTGGTTCCTGATCTATGAGTATAGCAGATTATAATTAGGAATCATTTTATTGACTTTTTGGCTAGTTGTGTTTAGTTCTATTCTACCTCTCTAGGCTACCTACCCTCTGGTTCCCGCCCCCCCCCCCCCCAGACAGTGTCAGGAGCGGGCTTTCTCTTGTGGCATGGGTGTCAAGTTGGAGCAGTCATTGACTGGCCACTCCTACAAGTTCTGTGCCACCTTTATCCCAGCACATCTTGCAGGCAGGGTAAATTGTAGGTTGAAGGTTTTGTGGCTGGGTTGTTGTCCCAGTGCCACTGCCGAAAGCCTTGCCTGGTTACAGAAGATGGCCTGTTCAGGCTCCATATTCCCCACTACTGTGAGTCTTCACTACTGTCAATCCCATAGATTGCAGCGAGTTTCCACTGCATGAGGTTTCCACACCCCCACCCCATTCCAGTCATACTCTCTCCCTCCATCCATCCCTCACATTTGTTAAAGTTCAGTTTTCCAGGAAGATTCAGGAGAAGGATAAAATGGAGAAATGTTCTTCACAGGAATGTAACATACACAGTCTTTATTCAAAATCCCAATAGAGTCATTGTTTTTTATCTAAAACCTCATGAGGACAGTGCTCATTGTTCATATCCCTATCAGCTCTGATCTTCTGAATCCTCCCATCAAGATCCTACAAAACCTTAGGCTGTCTCTAACTCATTACTTTCTCTAATCTTTTCTTCCCACAAACCAGTTCCAAAGTCTTAGATACCGAACAGTCAAGTTTAGTTACATTAGTCTCATTCTCTGGCACCAAATTTTAGCATTTATCCCTGTCATCACTATGAGCAAAATATCTGACAGGAACAGCTCAAGAGAGAAAACGTTATTGATTCATACTTTCAGAAGGTCACTCCATCATGACGAGGAGGGTATACTTGAGCATAGAAGCTCACATCATGTTTGCCAGGAAGCATGGGGAAAGAATTCCTGTTGTTGAGGTCTCTCTCTTCTCCCATATTTTATTTTTTCTTGGGCCCAGAGTTTGCCATCTCTGCTTCCTCACAGCCTTCTGTTTTCATTCAGTCTTGCTATGCTGCGCTTTATCGCCCTGTGATTTCTTCATTTAGCTGCTCGGCCACTCTCTTGCAGCTACTGTTGCTATCGTTACCACCACAACAAGGTGCTGCTGCTGCTGCTGCTGCTGTATTCACTTGCTATCAATACATTGCGACTTCCACCCTTTGCTTAGCTGCTCTACTAATCATAAAGATTTAAAGTAGGCAAGAAAAGACCAAACAGCGACAAAGGAGGATGTCTTTCTCTGATTCTTTATTTTCCCTCTTTATTCCATCGGCTTCTCTAGCCTATACAATGATCCCACTTACTTCAGTGGGGGTATTCCCTCTTAGCTATGCATAGTCTTAAGTGTTGGGGATGCGAGGAATGTAGAGCAGCTGCTGAATCGCAGGTGGAGCCAGCCAGTGAGAGCGGGTGACAGTGGGGTCACTGGAACTGTAAAGGGCAAGACAGTAGTGGCGGAGCTGCCTTCAACCTCTGGGATCCATATGATATGGTGTCCTCGATGCTGGGCATGAAGCTACAATGTTTGTTGTACTATCTTTCCTCTCGCTCGTTTTATGATTTCATTCCTCCCTATTGTAGTGAGAATGTTTACTTTGCAGCATTATATCTTGGAAATGTGCAGCTTGCTCTTCTAGTATTTTCCAGGCACTAAAAATCATACTTTGAGTCTCAGAAGACACTTTGATTTTGAACTTTTCAACAATGTTGGAATGATTAAAACTCTTGAAAATGGATTTAATACATTTTTATCATGAAATAAACATGAGACTTTTGGAGACTAAGGGTGGAATGTTATGGGTTTTTAAAAGAGATTTATTTTTCTTATCATTTTGTGTGTGTGTGTGTGTGTGTGTGTGTGTGTGTGTGTGTGTGTATGTGTCTGTGTACATGCAGTGCTCATGGAGGCCAGAAGAGGAAGGACCTCAGATCAATTAGATTTGAAGTTGCAGGCGAGCTGCCTGATATGGGTACTGGGTCCTCTGGATGAACAGTGCATGCTCATAACTACTGAGCTGTCTGGTTCCTGAAATGTTATGGCTTAAGGTTTGTTTGGTCTTCATATTGGCAGATAGAAGCCATGCTCATTTTACAAATAAACTTGAGGAAAAAAATCTGTTTTTTAACAAAAGATTTGTTTGCATTGGTCATAAATTCTACAAGAAGGAGACTTCCCATAGTTACTCTTAATTGTCAATTTGACTGAATTCAAAAATACGATACCAGTAAAGCACACATCATGTGTGGGGATGGGGGCATTGTCAAAGACTGATCGAAGGGGAAGGCCTGCTCTGAAAGTCGAGATCTCATAGGATGGGGCTCTAGTAAAATAAGGGGAAAAGGAAGAAAGCCTGGTAATGCAGGCATTCTGTGTCTCTTTTTCCAAACTACATCAGGTGGAGAATCATTTTCTGGTTTTCCCATGCACTTCTACTGTTATAAAGCTCTACCCAAGCACACAGTGCTGGGTAACCATAGACCAATAATGTTGGAACTGTGATTAAAATGCATTTTTACACTGGTAAGTTTCTGTGGGGTATTTTGTAAAAGCAGTAGAAAGCCTAACACATAAACAACTATTTATGTCTTATTCTGATAAATACCACTGATATTCCATTGTTATTCTTCTATGTTTTGTGTTTGCAATTTTTGTAGTATTTACTAACACTCCATGAAGAAAATTGAAAGACTTAGCATATATTTCAATTGTCACATGATTTCCATAGTGTCTGTACAAGTTTGTGCTATTATCAGCAATGAATAATTGTTTTCCCTTTCCCCACATCCTTGCCAGCATGAGCTGTCATTTGTTTTATTGAATTTGGCTATTCTGACTGGTATAAGATGAAATCTCAAAGGATGTTTATTGCATATTTCCCTGATGGCTAAGGATGTTGATTGTATTTCAGCCATTTGTATTTTAATGTTTGAGCTGTCTATGCTTAGTTTTTTACCCCATTTTTAATTATGTTATTTATTTTCTTTATGTTAAGGGTTTTTTTTAATTCTTTACATATTTTAGATAGTAATGCTCTACCATATGTGTGATTGCTAAAGTTTTTCCCATTCTGTAGGTTGCTGCTTTGTTCTAATGACTGTGTCCTTTGCCATACAGGTTTTCAGCTTCATGAAGTTCCATTTATTAATTGTTGGTCTCAGTATCATTGTCCTGTTCAGGGAATTTTTTTCCTCTACCAAAATGAGTTTAAGACAATGCCCCACTTTCTCATCTGTCAGATTTAATGTATCTAGTTTTATGTTGAAGTTTTTGATCCATTTGTATTGAATTTTACGCAGGGTGATAACGATGGATTTATTTGGATTCTGTTACATGCAGGTGTCCAATTTGACCAGCATCATTTGTTGAAGATTCTGTCTTTTTTCTAGTGTGTATTTCTAGCTTCTTTATCAAAAATCAAGTGTCCATAAGTGTGTGGATTTATGTCTGGGTATTCAGTTCCATTGATAAACATGCCTGTTTTATACCAATACCATGAGGTTTATTATTATTATTATTATTATTGTTATTATTATTATTATAGTTTTGTAGTTCAAATTGAAATCATGGGTGGTGGTACCTCCAGTAGTTATTTTATTATTCAGAATTTTTAAACTATCCTGTATTTTTTATGTGTGTATGTTTCCATATGTAGTTGAAGATTGTTTTTTTTTCCAATTTCTGTGAAGGATTGTTTTTGAATTTTGATAGAGATTGCTTTAAATCTATTGATGCGGGAGAATTGTCTGTATTCTGTCAATCATATTTTAATAAAATGCTGATTGGCCAGGCAGGCAGTATAGGCAGGAAAACCAGACAGGAAGTAGACGTGATACAATGAGAACAGGAGAATTCTGGGAAGCAGGGAGGTTCCTCTGCGATTCCTGCGCAGACCACCGAAGAGGCAACATGTAAACTGGCCCAGCTGAAAAAGGTACCAAGCCATATGGCTAAAATAGATCAGAATAATGGGTTAAGATAAGTTATAAGAGCTAATAAGTAGCCTGACCTAATGGGCCAATCAGCTTTATAACTTATAGAGATCTCTGTGTGATTGATTTTCTTTGGGCTTGCTGGCTGTGGGGTACCAGGCGGGACAGAAACCCCAACAAGCTGGCCTTCATGTTACAATCTATGAATTGTTTTTAGAAGAATGATAATTTTCACTTTATTAATCCTACTGGTTCCTGAGCATGAGAGATCTTTCTATTTTCTGGTGTCTTCTTCAATGTCTTCCTCTAATATCTTAAAGTTCTTATTATACAAGTCTTTCACTCGCTTGACTAGAGTCATTCTAAGCTATATTGTAAGCCATTGTGAAAGGTGCTGTTTCCCTGTTTTCTTTCTTATTTCATTTGAAATTTATATAAAGGAAGACTACTGATTTTGTGTGTTAATTTTGCAATCCTGCTACTTTGCTGAAAATGTTCATTAGCTGTAAAAGTTTCTTGGTAGAATTTTATGGCCTTTTATGTATAAAATCATATTGTCTCCAAATAAAGATACTTAGACTTCTTCCCTTCTTATTTGTATCTCCTTAATCTCATTTAGTTGTCTTATTGCTCTAGCTAAGATTTCAAGTACTGTGGCAGTTTGAGTAAGAATGGCCCCATTAGGCTCATATATTTGAATGCTTGGTCACCAGGGAGAAGCACTACTTGACAAGAATTGGGAGGTGTGACCTTGTTGGAGAAAGTGTGGCACTGGGGGTGAGCTTTGACCTTTCAAAGGCCCATGCCAAACCCAGAATCTCCTTCCTGTTGTCTATCAATCCAGATGCCGAACTTTCAGTTTCTTCTCCAGCACCATGTCTATCTGCATTCTGCTATGCTCCCCACCATGATAATAATGGACTAAATTTCTGAAACTGTAAGCAAGCCCCAATAATGCTTTCTTTTATAAGAGTTGTCATTATCATTGTGCCTCTTCACATCAAAGAAAATGGACTAAGACAGAAATTGGTAGCAGGGATGGGGTATTGCTGTGACAGGCCTGACCTTGCTGCTTTCTGGTGGAATGTGGACTTTGGGAAGTTGGATTAGGAAAACAGATGATTGCTTTAATTAGGCCTTAATGGGCCATATTAGTGGGAACAGGGAAGACAATGTTGCTGAGAGCAATATAGATTGTGATGGTCCAGCTCAAATGGTTTCAGAGGAGAATATTAGTAAGCAGCCTAGAGATAGTTCTTGTGATATTTTGGCAAAGAGTGAGGCTGCTTTCTGTAATTATCCAAAAGTCTGCCTGAGGCTAAATTGAAGAATTCTGAACTAATGGTATTAGGAGAGGAAATTTTGAGACAACCTAGTATTGACTGTGTCATGTGGTTATTAGTAGTTACTCTTATGCAGATCTTATGAGATTAATGAAGATGGATTAAATTAATATGTAAGAGTTAGCCAATAAGAAGTTAGAGCTAATGGGCCAAGCAGTTATTTAATTAATACAATTTCTGTGTGGTTATTTTGGGGCTAAGCTAGCTGGGTGGTCAGGACCAACAAGCAGACCCTCCTCCTTGTAAGATCTGCACCCATGTCTAGAAAGCCTTCAATAAAAATGCTATGTATACATACTCTTAGCTTTGGTCTTTGATCATTTATAGAAGTCTATACATTTCCAGAATATATGTTTCCTACATCCTACTGGAGCGTTTGATTCATCCTCCACATCTATTCCATCATCCAGGCCAGTTTTTTTTTATAATAGGCACTGGATTTTTTAATTTTCCTGGTGAGACACATTCTCCATTGTAATTGGGAATGATTGGATCACATTCATCCTGGGGGCATGCAAGAGGCCCCCCAAGAAGTTTCCTGATGGTATCAGGTTGCTTTTTCTGTCTTTTGTTGACCTACATTCATTGGTCCAATGTTAGCTTTTACCATACCTCCTACATATACCTGAAGGCTGAGTCCTCCTATTCTTGCCATTCCCAGAGGAGAAATTATTCCTAGGAATTCCTTGTCTACAATCCCTTCTCAGAGGTCCTATTCTACAACAATTAAAACATTTGGTATTTTGATGTCTCCTCATACTATTGGAAAATGCTTCTCCTACCCAAGCTTCAGTACTATAGTCAAGTGTCTCAACATTCATTGTATGCAGGATCCATTCATTTATTGGTGCTGATCTGATCTTTAAAGGCCCAAGGATCTTTTTCCATTCTAAGTTAGCATCCTCAAAAGCCAAAGATTCAATTAGTACATGTCTAGCTTCTGGGTCTGTTACCCATATCAGTACAGCCTTAGTTAATCTTTGTAAAAAGTCCTGAATCCTGTTCCAACCATGCTGTGCTACATAGGGACAAGGTGTGTTCATCATAAATTGTCTGATCCTGAGAATCAGAGTAAAGTCCCTCACCCAGAATTCGATCTTGTGAAATCTCAATCCTTTTGCTTTTCCCTGTTGCTATAGTATTTTCACTTCTTCTCTCTTGTAACACTTCCAAAGCAACTGAGGTCCATTTTGTAGGATCGCTGAGATTAACTGAATCCCATCTTTTGGCATTGCTTTGTTGCTTGAAGTTCAAATTTTGACCATTTCCCTAATGAAGGATGAATGTATTTCATAAGATAAAATTGCTTGTTTAATTTCCTTTAGATCAGTCATATGTATGGACTCCCATGTTATATTCTTTGACTACCTTAGGGTATTTGGTGCCAGATGCCCTTTCTGATGATATCACCAGAAAAGCAGGTAAAACTCTGGGTAAGCGATCCCAGAGTTTGGTACGTACTGATGAGACTACATTTTGTCTTTGTGCCTTTTGTCCCTGATTGTCAAATCAATACATTCCTCAATCTTTTCAAATCTTTTTAGTAACCACTGCCTTTTGTAGAATCTGGATCTCCTGTCCAGTGTTCTGTTCTAATGCCCTCATTGAGGATTCCAAGGTGTGAAGTCTGTCCAGTAAAAATAATGTCTCATCCTTGGACATAATCTTTATAGCATGTATATTACCTTCCTGGAAAGACATTCTATCAGTCAGTCTATCAAAACCCTTCAACAGAGTCTGATTAATACATTCAACAGTATGAATTCTCTCAGACAACGTCTCAGCACCCTCTGTCATTGACTGGGTTTTGTTTGTCAAATTGGCTATATCATTCTCCAGAGTTCTGGATTTCCCTTTTTAATTGATTACTGTCAGTCTGTAAAGACTGTATCATTTCTAAAAGTGCCTCATTCTTGGCCCTATTATAAAACCATGTTTTTAAGGAGAAAATATGAAGGACAAAGCTAATCCCCAGAATCAAATACAGGGATACAGGAGGGAAATCATATAAACCTTGCATAACATCATACATAGTATAAGTAAAAAAAGCTATTGAACTCCTGAATTATTAAATTGTCTATCATCTTGCTGTTTTAAATTATAAGTTTATAATTTATATTTTTAAATTATAAATCTTACCTGTGGTTGAGTTTGAGCTGGAGTCGGTGCAATATCCGTTACCTGCCAGTAGGTGTCCCGGTACATTTGTAGCCATGTAGTTGGTTTGAATCTGATTTTAGCGTTAAACCGAAAGATATGCTCAGATTAAAAACAGTTATGTAGTGTGAATCACAGACTGTGCGCTCCGCGGAAGTCCCTGACTGGTCCATAGCTGCACAAGTACAAGTAGAGCAAAAAGGAATGCCTGTGACCCATACTGGACCCAGAAGCCAGCCATGCATTCGAGGCTCTCTGAGATGTTTAAGGGGAAAATATGAAGGACCATGGCTAATGGCTGCTTAGGGCAGCTGTGTTGAATTCTATACCCGAATGAACTGCGTGGAGCCTGATGGCGGCTGGCTGGAGCTGCTGAAGACCTGAGCCCCACAATTCCAGCACCAACTGTAAAAGTTAGCTCGATTTGGGAAATAACCAGGCTAGCTCAAAGATAAAGCAATTATATTTTTATTTTTTATAAGGGAAAAACTAACAAAAAGGAAAAAAGAAGTCCAAGCTCAGTTGTGCTGTGAGGGAGCCTCAGAGAGAGAGAGCACCTGAACTGTGAGCCTGTTTTTCTCTGGGTCACAGAAAGCCACACCCTAACTTGGTCCCACCTCTTGAACATAATTGATTAACAAAGCTTCCCCATCAAAATGGGAATATGGAAGAGGAGGAAAAGGTCTAAAGGAAAAAGAGAGATGAGACAAAAAAATGTCACAATATATGTGGCATGACAGCAGGAGGGATTTGGGGAGGTGGGAAAGAGACCAGCGAGAGAGGGGAGTTGTATGATATCAGAGGAGGAAATGAAAACAGAAGATAACAATATATTGTATAATATGTCATAGCAAAGCCCATTAGTTTGAATGCTAACAAAAAATGGTAGACTTAGTATCACAGAAAATTTTCAAAAGTCAAAGATCATAGACAAAAGAATTGTTTGCTCTTATCTAATTTTACAGCTAAAACTTGGGGTCTTTTGGCCAGGTAAGTGAGTTAAACAAGGCCATTTATATAAGAACTCAGAAATATGAATATTAGACCATGACTAAATTGAAAATTCTTAGCAATTTCTTTTGAACTCTAGATATTTGTGACACTATAGAAAGAGTTTACAAACTGTACCAATAAGTAAATGTCAAACTGTTTTCAATTTTTCAAGAAAAATTGTTTTCAAGAAAGCACTTGTAACAAAGGGCATATCTGTGGGTTATCTGTGAAATTCTCCTTCATATTCTCTCTGATGACTATTTAAATGAATAATTAAAGTTAGAGATACTAATTTCTGAGTATTTGAATTAATATTCCCAATGCAACAATTATTAATAGAAAGTAGAGTAGCTTCAAAGTGTCTTGATCTTTTGACAGCTGAACAACAATTGTCTATTTTTTCCCTTATTGAACTTGAGTCTTAATTTTTATAAATACTAACTCTGACTCAAAACTAATAATAATTAAAAATTATTCCCTACAAAATTTTTAAAGTTCTGATATGAACTAATCTCCTACCAGGTTAAAAAATAATGTATACTGCCCTTTATTCATATATCTAGTTGGTGATAAATGCATAAATCTCTCTGAAACGATACACAAGAAAAATATGCCACAATAATGATGATGTTTAAAATCTAAATTTAAATTTTTAATGAAATGTGAAAAAATAGCTACATATACATAAAAATAGTGAGGTTTGTGCTACATTAGACCACTGTGTGCTTTCATAGCATATTGATTGTTTTTCTTATGTACTTTAAAAAAAAACCCTCAAACCAATTCTGCTAATTAAGCTCTCCTTGGCCAGGAGCTCACTTGGATCTCTGACAGTTCCTAGTTAAAGCCCAGTTTGTGGTTTTTGACGGCAAACCAAGACCCTCTTGTCTGCTTCAGGAAAACTGGCTGGTTTTCATCCCTGGCATTATTCTGTGGGTATCCTCATTCCAACAAGTCACCAATTGTCTTTACCATGACTTACAGTTGTGCCAGATTTTTTTGGTCACTTTTGCTTGAGACAGTTATACCAGTGATAATTTTTTTCTTAATTTAGCTTTAGTTTCTGACAAACAATCTAGAGAATAGGAAAAGCTTGTATAGTGAAATGATCATAGAAGGGCAAAAGCAAGTAAATCAAAATGTCTAGATGAATATGTGTATGTGTTTTGGTATATGTTTTACTTTTTGTGTATTTCTTGTTAATTAGTTCACCATTTAAAAGCTAAAAGAAACATAAAAATAATATTTTACAAAATGAAGTGTCAAAAGTGCACTTTAAAAAATAATGGTACTTGATACAAATTAAATTTAGTACTTCTTGAAATTTTGTTCACTTTCTAACACATCTAGAAACAGGAAATGAGACTGAGTAAAACTGTTCAGTACTTGTATTAGTAAACCTACCTCATTTCCCTTTTCCTATCTCCTTACCAGAAAAGAAGTGATCTAAGTATTTTATGTTTGCTTCTCACAGAATTTGAAAGACTTTTCATAGTATTTTGATTTTGAAAATATATTACTCAAAGTAGCTACTTGTTATATCCCTTACCAATTTATAGACCCTCAAACTAAGATTGAAAGCAAATAACAAGCCTTGTAAAACTTAGAACTATTCTTGATTCTCTGTATGGTCTCTAGTAGTGTCCCTGAACTAAAACTTTCAGTCTGTGACCTTGAGAAACCCAGAAAGTAAATAGAAACAGTGCAGAATAGAAGGTCATCCTCTCTACCACGATCCCAAAAGGGTATCAAATATTCATCTTCACAGGTACATGTCTTCATAATTAAGGCAGATGGGAACTAATGCAAAAGCAATTCAAAACGGGGGTGGGGGCACACGAAAGCAATAATTTTGAATGTTTGACATTTGTTTTGAAACTACCTTACTACCCTATACCCTTTACCATCTGTCTGTTATCCCTCCCAACACCCACCTCTGTCTTCCCACAGGGCTCCATTGTCTGCAGTTCCTGTTTCTCAGGGGCGGAGCTGTGGGAGGCAGCCATGGGTGCCATAATAGGCACCTGCGGCCAGCACAATGGGCTGTGGGTGCTTGTGGGAGAGACAGATTGATGTATTGTGCATGGGGGAGGAGGGCTGTCACTTGAATCCATGTGAACCCAGGCTTTAGGGGCAAGGGAGATTGACAGCTTTTGTAGGTTGCATTTCTTTTTCAAAGCTTGGCTTTAATAGACAGTAAGTTTGGGGCCCCAGGCTTTCACTCCCATAATTCTAACAGGGCAATCACGAGCATTCAGCATTTCTTTTTACCCCCCTTGTTCCGCATTAAATGATTTCAGTAAAGGAATGTGCAGCATTAATTAGAATTTGTTAGCAGATACCAAGGGGAAAAGTTTCTTCACAACAACTATAGGAGGTGTCATTTGTACAAAGACTTTTTTGTTTTCTTTCCCCATTACATTATCACTGCAATATGTAAGGTAGTGATTCTTTTCATTTAAATTAAGTGGAAAGCTACTAAATCTTGTTTTATTCTCCAAAAAGAATAAGGTCCTTAACACTTATCTTTTAACTTCTTTCATTTCCTAAGGTTGGTGTTTACTTTTGCTTTCAGTCCAACCCATTTACTGGTCTGTGAGGTTGTGTATCCAGTTTTGTGTACCATTTAGCTCTTACAATTGCAGGCAGCCCACTGTACTGATATATAAGGATTATTACCAGGTAAAATAGCCACAAATAATATTGGAAATCATTGATATACCAGTACCCTTTCAGTAATGGTACAGTGAGAAGTCCAAAAATTAAAGTCTGTTGGTCTGTATCCTAATGTTTTCAAATGCTAGTTTTCTCTGGTTGCTACTTAACCTTACTTGAAAAGATGGGGAAGTGGCCAAGGAATGTTTTTTTTCCCATAGAAAACTCATTCCTTAGTTATGTGAATTTTTTTAAACGTCAATGTCATGCACACGTAGATACCATCATTTTCTTACAGTTAGTTAAAATGATCTTTTTGTTCTGTATCAATTTTTTATTTTCTGACATTTCAGGTTATCTAGGATGAAATTCAGTCTCAGCTATATATGCCCTAGGAGCATGCGCTTTGGTGTCTGAGGAACTGATAAAACATTAACATTGTTGATGTGATTCTTCTAACACCTCTCCTATATAAAATCATCCCCCCCCCAAAAGGAGGGAGTTGAAAGCTAATTGAATTAGATTTTTTCATTTAATTGTTTTATTTAAATGTGTCAGTGTCAACAGTGAAAAATATTGATTAGGTGTATCCTTAATTCCCAGAGATAATATATTTCCACAGAGTTACCCAACTCTGTCTATAATAATAATTCGGTGCAATGGCTGGCTTTAAAAAGTACTGGGGTGATAATAATTAGGGTGTGTGACAGAAATTTCAGTGCTGGATTCAACATTTCACCATGCAGGGCATGAAAATTGTCGAGTGGGGGCTAGTCAGCTCTAAGTACTAATTAACTAATTGATCAGGTGCTGGAACCAAGTGAACGGAGGACAGCAGCCAGACAACTCCAGCCCAGGCAGAGGGGCGCGCAGTCTCTAAAGACACTGCACTCTTTCTTCTTGGCGTTTAACCCAATCAGAACTGGAAGGGAGAGAGGGAAGGAGAAAGGGAGGAAGGGAGGGAAGGAAGGAGGGAAGAAGAGAGAGAGAGAGAGAGAGAGAAAGAAAGAAAGAAAGAAAGAAAGAAAGAAAGAAAGAAAGAAAGAAAGAGGGAGAAAGAGAGAGAGAGAAGGTTATGGCTTTTCACTTAGAAAAAAATTAAATAAAAGCATGTGTCTCTGATAATATCTGTAAGGTACCCCGAGTAGGGCTGTGGCCAACTCTTCAGCCAAGAAGTGTCCTAGGTTTTGTTGGGGCTGGAGCTAAAGAGAACTCTATCTTCCTGGGGTTTACTTCTATAATACATAGGTTTTTTTTTTTTTTTTTTTAAATAGGAGAATGAGAAACATGTCTCTTTTGGGGAGCTGATCTTAGGTCTTTTGCCTCATCCTTCGTTTATGTAAATGAGAAGAGTCCAATTACACATATGGAAAAAAGGTTTAATGAATCGTGAAAAGCCTGGTTTGCAGAGAAAGGGCACAATCTCTCCTCCTTTTTTCCCTCCTCCTCCCCCCTCCCTTGCCCCCCTTGTCTTTTACATTTAACTTAGAAACATGTATTTCTTTTAAGAATGATGATAAAGCGTAGTGATTTGATCATTATTATTATCATTTTATGATCATTATGATTATTTTACATACTAATTTTAATACTTCAGAATTATCAAATATTTTTCTAGAAGATTGAAATTTATATTTGTAAGGCTTTCTGGATACTTAACAAATGTTCACATCAGAAACTACAAAATTATGACTTTCTTTCCCTAAATTTGAAAAAAGAAAGACTACCAGTCAGTTCCTCCCTTTTTTGATGTTATTCTTGGCTCAGTTTTAATTTCTTCTTTTGTTTGTTCTGAAATTGTCTGCAATGAAAACGGATTGCAACATTATATGGAAACTGATATTGAATGCAGAGAAAAGACAATAGTTTCCCATACATTTGTAGCTTAGTTTGGTATTGCATTTTAACTAGCTGGAATTTTAGGGTGTTGGAAACTAGGCAATTCTTATTTTCTTAAAAAAATCGGAATTTTGCACTACAGTAGAAAATTTTGTTTGAGCTTTCTATTTTTTTTCTTAATGTTGGGGTACTGAGTAGTTGAAAGTGGACCACACAGAACCCCTTCTCTACCCCAACTTTTAAAATGCTATAAAAACCTGTATTAGAAGACTAAGGAAATCAGTGCCATGTCTGATCATCACTCTGAGAATTTGGTTAAGTATGCAATAGCACCGAAGGAGCATTGTGCAAGGGCAGCAGGGGGATTCTCCATCACCACCGTCAGTGCTTCGCAGAGACCTTTAGGTGCTCTACAGACACCTAGTCCAACCACCTTACTGGGCACTTGAGGAAACAGAAGCCGAGGAGGGAGCACTTTCCTAGCGTGACCTTTCTCTCCCTTTAAAAATACTGTCTGATTCATGCCACAGATTTCTTCCCAAGTGTGGAAGACATTGCCAAAGAGTCCATATCGCCTGCCTAGTTCACAGAAGGGTCAGGTCTTTCCACTTTACCTCAGCCTCCCTGGATGTGGCAGACACCATCAAGTTGCCCCCATAATCATCTGCGGCAACAGGGGATGTAAAAGGGCATCAGCTCATCTGGATAGAGCCGACAAGTCCCCCCCACAAAAAGTGTGCAAAGGGAGCCCCCGCGCCAGGCGAGTGCGGCGTGGAGGCAGCGCTGCAGCGGGGCCACCTATGAGCCTTCAGTGCGGCAGGCGCGGCGCTAGCGAGTGCTGGTGCGGAGCGGCCAGTCCAGGCCTGTACCGGGGAGGCGGGGAGGCCGTGGCGTTTGCGAGCGGACGGGCAGCCCGGGAGGGCGGGCGGGTGAGCGGGCGGGCGAGCGGCGAGCCCGGAAGCGGGCAGCGCAGCGGCGCCGGCGGCGTTGGGGTTATCTCCCCGGCTGCGGAGGCTGCGGGCGCCGCGTCGCGGGGGCCGGGCCGGCGGGGCGGGGCGGGGCGTGGACCAGGGCCCCGGGCGGCGCTCGCTCGCTTGTTCGCTGGAGCGCTTGGCCTCTGGGCCCCCGCCGCCCGCGCGCCCGCCCGCCCGCCCAGCGGCGCCCGCGAAGGCGGCGGCGGCGGCCGCGGAAGGCGGAGGGCGGCCCCCCGAGCCTGAGGTGAGCTGCGGTGGAGGTGGAGGTGGAGGAGGAGGAGGCGGAGGCGGAGGTGAAGGAGCTGCAGCCACAGGCAGCCGCGGAGACTGTAGTGGAGGAAGGCGCGCGGCCTGGAGGAAGAGAAGGATGGAGGAGCAGCAGAAGGACCGTGAGGCCGAGGTCGCCGAGCCTTGGTTTTCTAAGTGGGAGCGCCAGTGCCTTGCTGAGGCGGAGCAGGAAGAGCAGCTGGCCCCCGAGCTGCAGGAGGAGGCGGCTGCTGATGCGGCGGGGCTCAAGATCGAGCGGCAGAGGCTCTGGCACCTCTTCCAGATCTCAGCCACTGCGGTGGCCCAGCTCTACAAAGATTCCGGGTGCCAACAGCCAGGACTGTCTATGTGGGACCCCTTCCAGAATGCGGCCATGGCCGTGACCAGCCTCTACAAAGAAAGCGGGGATGCCTACCAGCGAAGTTTTGAGCTGGGCGTCCAGGTTGGCTACCAGCGTCGCGTTAGAGATGTGCTGGAGTGGGTGAAGAAGGGTAGGAGCATCATTCGCAGGGAAGACCTCATTAGCTTCCTCTGTGGCAAAGTCCCCCCCGCCCCTCCCCCGCCACGCACCTCCAGGATGTCCCCTAGGCCGCCCGCAGCTGCTTCCAGTCAGGCTGCTGCCACTGAATCCACCGCACCTGTGGACGTCGACCTGCAGCCCTTCCACGAGGCCATCGCCCTCCATGGCCTCAATGGCGCTATGGCAAGCATCAGCATGCGATCTGGCACTCCTGGTTCCTCATCTCAAGATGGAGGTATTGCCAGCAGTGGGCGTCGGAAAAGTTGCTTTCTAGAAGATGATCCGAACCCCTTGGGCTCAGAAGAACTGGCTCTCCGCCTGGACAGTGGGGGAATCCGCAAGCGTACCTCGGCCCAGTTTGGTGATGCCACCATAGACTCTCCATCCCACAAGCGCAACCGAATGGTCTAAACTACCCCCTTGGTTGACCACCATTCACCACCGTATTGCTTGACAGTCAACTTGACCATCAACGTGCTTGTTGAAACCATACTAGAGACTGCTGATCTTCCTTCTAATCTTAAGTTAAAGATTTATATCGTTTACCATAAAGAAAATTTAAAAGTATTCCAGAAGAGGCCTCCTATGACTCTGACTTTCCCCGAAATATAATTCTATTACAGAACATTAGCTATCACATAGTTAGCAAAATCATTTAAACTTTAAAGCAAACCGTATCCAGTGAGGGCGGGAGCCTGGTTTATCTTATTCAAGTTGTGTTTCATAGCACCGAGTACAGTTGTTGGTGCTCAATAAATGTTTGTTGAATGAATAAATGTAACCTTACTTTAAATTCTTAAAGGGGAAATACATAGATGTATATTTGATTGTGGAATAGTTTATTTGATAATGTGGAATAATTTTAGCCTTTTATGTGTAGGTTGTTTGCTTTGATAATCATTGCTAATTCATTTACATTGTAACTTTGTACCAAAATGTATGTTTGTTTCTTTGGTTTGGTTTGGTTTTTTGAAACAGGCTTTTTGGCTGTCCTGGAACTATTGCTGTAGATCAGGATGGCCTTGAACTCACAGAAATCTGCCTGCTTCTGCCACCAGAGTGCTGGGATTGAAGGTGTGCGACACTACCGCCTGGATCATTGTACCAAAAATGTAAGATTAGACATACTTGTGAAATCTGGAGTTGTCTGGTTTTAACCGTACTGTACCATGCACCCAATTTCTAGAAAGAAATCATGGAAATAATATATTTTAGGCTGTTGTTTTCTTTGAAACACAGTTGATTTTGGTGATGGTGGTATAAGTAGATGGTATAATAATTGGGTTAGTGATGGGCTAAGCCAGTGCTCACTTTAAGGAAAGGAAACCAAATAAGACGGTGCCCTTGGCAGCCTTTTGCTTAGGAATATAAAAAGTTTCTGCCTCTAAGCTTGCATTTTAGTGGGTTCTGTTTTAGAGTAGCAGACCAACTAGAACGAACTGGATTTTTTTAAAGGGGATACCATGGCATAACAGAATATATGTGCTCCATACTGAATGGAACAATGGTAGAACCCTAGCTCCACAAAATAACTGCATGATTTTGGACAAGACCTCGGGTTTTCTTCTGTAAATGGAGCTATATGTCTGCTAGAGTCATTCCAAATAACACACGAAGTTCATATTTCTAGTGTCGACAGCAATGCTTAGCTCACTAAATATTTTCTCTCTATAAATGTAAGTCAGTCAATCATTGAAGTTCATAATATAAATCAATCTAGGAATCAGCAAATAAAACCCTGGTATTCTGCTTGAGCCAAAAATTACTTTCATATAGTTGAAAGTTCCCTAAATATAGTCTGTGTATTAATTGTAAATATGTTAAGCTCATGACTTAGGATCACCACTCTCAATAAATACTAGGGCATCCTTAGAGTTCCTGAAATTGCCTGGGGAACACACTTTGCGACCAGGGATAATGGCCTAAAGGAATGTGGAGAGGGGGCTAAGTACAGGAAGCATATGGAAGGAAAGGTCCTGGGATATCTCAAAGGCTAAAGTGGTTTTTAATAAGAGTGGAGGCTGAAGAAGTACAGCTGGTGGGTGGGGGCGGTGGAAGTGAGATTATGAAAGGAGTGGAAGGACACAAAAAAGCCCGCATCTCTTGAGTCCTCCAAAGGCCATGCATAAAACATCACAGATTTATTAAAGGCACCCTGCCTCTAAGTTCACGTCAGAGTTGTTCCTGCTTCATTAACATGACTGGAGAAAAATGCGTAGCTGAGCAATATGTTAAAAGAAAACTTGACTATAAAGTGAATTCCCAGATAGAAAAGAAAAGAAACAACTTGGTGTTGCATTCAGTAAACACCAAGGCTCTGTCTAAGGACTGAGAAGAGATAGCAGCCATAAAACAGTCCTTATCCTCAAAGACTTCGCTCTGCCATGGAAGATAAACTATGTAGCCAAGCAGGGGCTTCTAGCTGTGGGCAAAGCACTCCAGAGCTGCATAGAACTCAAAAGAAGTTTCTTGCTGATAATGTCACAGCTTCTGGTAAAGTTGTCCTTTACACTGGCTCCGGAAAAACAAGTAGCAGGGGAACCATCTTTGGAAGATTATCTAGTATCTTTTGAGTAGGAAAGAATATAATGGGTAGGAGGGATAGGGCCAAAGTTTAGAGGGTCTTCAATGACTTCCCACAGATTTTATCTGGATCCAAGGGTGATGCCTTCATCCAAGCGGTTCTTTGGGAAGATTGGCTTTGGCAGGAGTCCTGCTGTCCAGAAGCAAGACACTGGAGTGGGGGCAGTTCAGCATCTCACAGGGTGTTCTTCTCTGGGGCCCTTGTCCTTTGGCTAACCCAGCCTAGGGCGATGGATACTCTGATAAGACTTTCTTTAGGAAGCCTGTGTTCACACCACTCTTCCAAGCCACAAACCGGCAAGAGATACAAAGCACATCAAGTGAGTTCTGTGGTGCTTCTTCAAGCCTGAAAAAGCATTCAGTTCCAGCTGCAGTCTGCCCCTCTCTGAATATTTGCTTTTTTTTTCCTGTTTCTACTACTTGTGGGCACTCTTCTGGTAGAATCATTGGGGGGCATTCTGGGCACAAACTTAACTGAGAAACAACTGTAATTAACAGGCACATAGGGGACAGTTGCAATAGGGTATGACATTATGAGAGTAGGCATTTTTTCTCTTGTTTCCTCTGGTAATCTCAAATAACTGGTATAGTGTCCAATTCATTATGGACACTTAATGCTTATATTTTAAGAGGGCGATGAATAGCGCCGTCAGCTAGATTCATGTATGGCCATGGGCCTTCCCCCATTCTGTATACTTATGACCCCAGAAATGTCCATGCCCTTATTCCTAGATGTTACCCCTGCATGCCTTTACCTTCATTTCCCATGAGAAAGAGAGTAAAATGCTCTCAGGTATCCTGTGAATTCACCAGTTTCAGAGCTACCTTTCAGCCCACATAAAAATCTCAATGAGGGTGTGTGTGTGGGAGGTCCTTCTGTCTATGTGTTACTTTTACTGGTTAATGAATAAAGAAACTGGCTCGTCCTATAGCAAGGTAGAACTTAGTTAGAAAGGGAAAACTAAGCTGAATGCTGGGCGAAAGGAGGTGGAGTCAGGGAGAAGCCATAGAGCTGCCGCCAGAGAAAGACATGGTGAAACCTTGCCGACAGGCCATGAGCCTTGTGGTAAAATATAAAATAATGGAGATGAGTTAATTGTAGATGTAAAAGATAGTTAGCAATACGCTTAAGTAATTGGCCAAGCAGTGATTTAATTAATACAGTTTCTGTGTGGTTATTTCAGGAGTCTGGGCAGCCGGGAAATGAACAAGTGGCCTCCCTTACAACAAGGGGTTCTCCAAAACTACCTATTTTCAGGAGGTCTGTAAGTATGAGGAATGAAGTCTGCATGTGGCCCTGATTCTGAGATATGTGAATGATTCAAGGAACTCATTTGAAGTTGATCATTGGAGATTTTTTTTTGTGTGTGTGGTTCTAAAGAGGATCTACCTATTTATAGAAAACATCTTTCTCATCATCTTGCATATTTTGTACCTTTTCTTTCTTAGGTTCAAGTGAAAATTAAATGTGTGAACCATGCGTGGTGGTACATGTCTTTAATCCCAGCACCCAGGAAGCGAAGGCAGGTGGATCTCTGTGTGTAAGTTTGGGGCCAGCTGATCTACACTCCAGGCTACCTAGGAGTACATGGTAAGACCCTGTCTCACAAAATGACAAAACACAACCCTTAACATGTGAAATTTCCCAGTTTTCCTCTGTATAGAAGCTTGAGGGAAGGCGTGTTTCTTAACCTCTAGCTGAATATTTTATTCACAAAACCACTGCTTTCTAGTAAAACTGACAAATGAACTGAAAACATTGCAATTAGATTGCTCTAGCTCTTATGAAATGGAGGAGCAGGTACAGGAGTGAAGGATTGTTTACTCAGGAGCCCGAAACCTTGTTTGGAAGTCTATAAGCATATGTGTTTGATCTTTTAGTAACAATGTGTGGTGGAATCTTCATAAATTATAAGGCCCCATCCATGTCAGGATCAACTATTCATTTCACCAGTGGGGTAGTTGATCTCATCTAGAGGCTCACAATCAGTCACTTACTGGTAAATTCTGTTCTTCCTTTCCCTCTACCTCCCTTAGTGATATTGCATATGATCTTTTAAATTCATGTGTTGATGGTGGAATGCAGATGAGGAGCTTGCATTGTGAAGTCACTCTAGCTTGGCACTATGTTGTATTTATGTAGGGGGACGCCGTTTGATATGTTTTGTTCATAAAGTATGTCACCACCTTGTCACCACTATGACAATCTAGCTACCAAGCAAGATGGACCATTGGAAGTTTCCTCTCTACTTTCTTTTTAATCATCGCTGCATCGGGGCCCTTTCAGCTGCGCTGGATGCTCCCCTCCCTGTATACCCAATTGGTCTTTGGCCTAGAAGGTAGGCCCCCTCCAAGCTTTAACTTTTTCTAGGATACCTTTCCTGCCCTTCCATGTCAGGATAAAATGTTCTCTCTCCTTAAAGTCCTCACTTAGGGGGTAATCTTTACAATTGTCAGTTTGCAGTTTTGTGTGTTGCATTGGACTGCAAATCATTCATTCTCATTCCAAGGTGCTTGGTTCCCTAGAGAAGTATGTGAGAAGCTCTGTGATTTCATATGTAGGCTGAGAAACAAATGCAGTATTATGCTATACTTTTCTGTTTTTAATGAAAAAGAAGATTTGTCATAACATTTTATTAGAGAAAAAAAGTTCAAAACATACCGTCAGAGGAAGAGTTTTATTCTGTGGAACACTAAATATGCTTCTCCAAAGAACTACAACAATTAAGTTATGGACTTTCTTTCTAATCTGGTGTAAGATTACCATGTGTTGAGCACTAATACAAGAACAGAGTAGCTATATTAAAGCCTCGACTTTCCCAGTAACTAGTGACCTTGAGTAAGCCCTTTTCTGTTTGATACTGGTTGTGCTAGATGATCTTGTAGGTCCCCCTGAGCTCTGCACGCTAACCTATGATGTCATTTAGGTAAGCAGGAGTATATAACCAGTTGAACTCTACAAGCTCCTTGCAGTAAGGATTGTCAAGGCGAAATTATTCAAAGTGAGGAAATCGCCTAGGCAGCCGACTGTGGTATGTCTCCTTGTAGGATGGGAACATGTGTATGTAGTGCGACCCTCTTTGTTTTGGCTCCATTTTCCACAGTAGTTCAAGAATAAGGGGAAAAAAAATGCAGGCCTTAGACTCCCAGGCACGCCCAACTTTTAGACATTGTGACACAACATTGCTAGCTACAAAACACTGCACAATCTACTTGCTAAAAATAATCTCATAATGGTTTAAAAAAGCTTATGCTTTTCTGCTGGGCCACATTCATATCTACCTTGGGGAGCATGCTGCCCTCAGGCTGCAGATTAGACATAGCTGCTAAGCATAGTGCAGCCAAATAGCCTATGATTTGGATGCTTTCTTTTTCAAAAATGCTATGTCAGAGTATATTTTTTTAGCCACCTAGATTTCTCTATTCAGTGTACTACAGGGAGACTTAGGGGGTTAGCAGTTTCGTAGGCTCTAACTCTGGGAAGAACTGGAATGGAAACCACCCTGATATATAAGCTGCTTTTTTTTTCCACATAAAGAGCTTTGAGATGAACCCCAAGTCTTCTTTAGTGGTTCCTAGGCAGGGCTTTCTGAAGACAGCTGCAGAGTCCTCAGAATGCATTGGTTTGCTGCTCTGCTCCTGTAATAGCCCAATTAGAGGCAAATTGGCTGTCCAGCTCAGAGGACTAATCTTCCTGCTGCTTCCAAAGCCCTCACCTCCAAATGCTGGCTGCAGATATTTAAAAAGATCTTATTTTTTAAATAAAAATTGCTTTTGAACATTGTATAGTGTTTTTTCATGGCACTGGGGCTAGAACCCATGGTCTCTCATATGAGAGGCAAGTGCATTCCTAGCTCCTCTTTAAAAATCCAGCCTCTTGGTTGATGTCATACTTTCTGTATTTATGCTTTATAATACTCTGCTACAAAACCCCACATATGGCATGTGTTATGTGTGTTATGCCTTACATTTTCCCTCCTACATGGGCTACAATTTTCTCATTCTTCTTGAAATCCCTGGCTTTCTTGACACCAGAACCCAATTTTGTATTTAAGTGTGACTATCTTAAATTGGAAGCTTATGGGAATATTGGGGGAAATGTTAAATTGTTAAGAAAATCATGTGTCAAACCACGTGGGAGTCTTCTAAATACAACTTTGGTGGTCATGACCCTGGCCAGAGGGGAAAGTCTGTGATGTCACCTCTTCCCGAGACCCAGTTTCACGGATAATATGTGTGAATGGAATTGTCTGAGGGAGATTGTTCCTTGTGAAGATTTCACATTATGGAGTTTGAAGAGATTGTTTTCCTCGGAGCCCAGCAGGACAGAATGGTTTGGAATGCAGCATTCAGTGTATTCTGTCTGTCTGAAAGCTGTCCCAGGGAACAAGTGCTTAGCAGACAGCATGAACAAGGATTTGAACTAGAAGATGACAAAAAATCGTGGTTTCTGGCATCAGAAATTGTTCAGTGCTACACAAGGAGGTGAGAAAGAAGGCTCAGAAAAAACATGAATAGGTTTGGATCTATATCCAGGGTAGATATTTCCATCATGGGTAAAGTTTTAGCAGAAGTTCCTAAGTCAGTGTAGCTATCTCTAGTTTGCTTTGTGTGATAAGAATTTTTACTTCTTTTAAAGCAATACTCCATAGACCAAGTCTGTGACTACAGGATGCCCACCAACTTATTGAAAATAGATCAATTAGTCAACTGTTTAGTCTGTTTTTTTTTTGCAATGCCAAAAATCTGGACTGAATGTTTTTCTTTTTATATTTACCAAATTAACTAAACAGACTTCATGACACTACTTTTTACTTTTCATGCTTTAGGAGGAATGAAATGCTATTCTTTCAATATTTACATTCCATTTGCTTATAGTTCACTCTGTCCTTTCTGTTTCTTCAAGTCATTTTGTTTTTAGTTTTTGCTTCATTGTTTGCATCAGGCATAACATGGTAACATTTTAAATATGGAAACTTTCATACAAATATATTTTGTACAATGGGCATATTCCCTCACTCCCCTATCCTCCCTTTTCTCATTACCCACCTCACATTAGTCCCCTTTGTTCCCCTAGTCAGCTTTGCTTCTACTTTCATGTAATGTGTCCAGGTTATTTTATGTATCTATATAAAACCTAGGAGCTGCAAATGATGCAAAACATACATTTATCTTTCTGAGACTTTTATTTAGTATGATCATGTTTGGTTGCCTCTATTTTCCTCTAAATAACATAACTTCAGTCTTTTTATGGCTGAAAAAATTTCTGTTCTGTATATATCACACTTTTTCTATCTACTACTGTACTTTCAATCCCTGGATTGGTTACATCAGTTAGCTATGGTGAATAGTGCTGCTGTACACATTGATGTGTAAGTATGTCTGTGACAGTTGACTTGGAGCCCTTTGTATAACTACATAAGTGTGGTATAGCTGGGACGCATGATACTATATTTTTAGCATATATATTTATTTCCATGATGGTTGGACTAATATACATTACCATGAGCAGTATATAAGGATTCCCTTCTGTCCACATTCTTTCCAGGTTTTATTATTATATATTTTCTATTCTGATTGTGATATGATGGGATCTCAATGTAGTTTAATTTGTTTTACTCAGATGATTAGTGAGGTTGAACATTTTTAAAGATTTATTGATTTTAAATTGTGTGTGTGTGTGTGTGTGTGTGTGTGTGTGTGTGTGTGTGTTTACAGGTGCACATGTTAAAGAAAGTGCTTTCAGAGGCCAGGGTCAGTGAATCCCCTTGGAGCTGGAGTTACAGGTAGCTGTGAGGTGCCTACTATGGGTTCTGGGAACTGAAACTATGCCCTCTGCAAGAGTAGTACATGCTCATAACCACTGACTATCTCTCCAACTCCTGATTTTAATTTTTTTCATGCTTATTGAACATTTGCACTTCTTTTGAGAAGTATATCTTTACTTGATTAACCCACATATTGATTGGGTTGATTTCTTATTGTTTAGTTTTGCCTTCTTTGTATAATTTAAATATTAATCATTTGCCAGTTGTATGTCTAGCAAAGACCTTCTCCCACTTTGTAGGCTTTATGTTCATGTGATTAACTGCTTCCTTTGTTGTACAAAGGCTTTTTAATTTCATTAGTCTTGTTAATTGTTGTTTTTATTCCCCGAGTATCTGATGTTTTATTTAGAACTTTTTTTCCATTGTGATATCTTAAAGTGTTCTGGCTACCTTTTTCTCTCTTTCAGAGTTTCAGGCCTTATATTAAAGTGATGTTTTCCCATTTGTAGATTAATATCCTGTGTCTTTCTTAATTACTTCCTAATTCATTATTATTTTAGTAATAAAATTAGATACAGTTTATTAAGACACTCAGAAGGGTTGAAGTAGGCTTAAGAGCTAGGGAAACAGGTTCAAAAGTGCTCATGACCTCTATAGATCATGTGCACAGTACTCACCTACTGCGTTTGTACATTGTGAGCTTATATTTTTTCCACACATGCTGTATTTATTGCATGAAACCCAACCCACTTTTTTGAGACAATGTTTCTGCTACAGGGACAGGCCAGAGAGCCAGGAACCCTTCTGCCTCTGCCTCACCAGCTGAAACTACATCTGCATATCATTGTCTCCAAAAAGGCCAATTTTTATCACACCAATTTCAGATGACAACTGTGCCTTCTGCATGGAGCCCAACATCTTCCTGGATGATAACACTAAGCACGGTAGGTGAGTGTGGGATCCGAGGTTCTTTTGTGCTGCTCTCCCAGGATCATGCTACAACAATACTTCAGCTTCAGGAGAAAGCATGCAAGAAGGTATTTTTTGCCAAGGTAATTCTCTGCTGCATAGTTAATTCTACCAAGCAGTAACTACTTTGTTAGTAATGATGGAAGGGTTGTGATATAAAGGACAAATGTGGGCAGGTGAGATGGGTGAATTGGTAAAGGCACTTGCCACCAAGCCTGACCATATGTGTTCAATATCCAGGACCCACATGGTAGAAGGAGAGAGCCGACTCATGTAAGATGTCCTCTGACCTCCACATGCACACTGTGGCATGCATGTGCCAACCCCCCATGAATAGATGTAAAAAGAATAAAAATTAAATTTAAAATGACAAACAGCATAAGATCATAAGTTTTAGAGTTGTGTATGAACACACATTGGGTACTCTGCCTTTAGTTTTAAAAGAAATAAAATTTAACCAAACTTATTCCATTCTATTTTATTTAACCTATTTCAAATTTAATTCAATTAAACAATTAGTACCTCAGTTTCTCAAGTGCTTTCACAGGGGTGATTATGTTTGGTGTAATTTTACTGACGACTTTTGTCTTCTTTCCTTCTTTCCTTCATCCTTCTCATCTCCCCTTTTCTATAATATTTTTTTTTCAGTTCTAAGAATGGAACCCAGGACCTTGGGCATGGGAGGTAAGAGTTGTACCACTGAGTGACATCCCCAGTCCTTTGACTCTCATAGATTCTTTCTCTGACAATATTACAGGTAAAGAAACTTAGGTCCAGAGAAATATTTGGTAGTAGTGCCTTATTCAGATGGAAACAATCCTACTGGATATCCGAGACTAGAGGCAGCACTTAGCTCTCTATATCTCTCTCTGTACATATCACTCCTATATGTACAAGCCTACAATACCTTTTACTTTTTTTATCAGTTTTACATTACCGTTGCCATTGTCATTCTGTGATGGTTACTTAGTGACTTAATGGCTATCATATATAGTGTGGATCCTAAGAAAGTAGGATTGATTTATGTCAGGAAAGTATATGACCTAAAACATAAATAGTTGTGGATTTTCCACTTAATATTTTCTGAAAGAGTTTAACTATTGAGGTTGAGAGCATGAAAAGCAATAGATATGGGATGACTATTATACTGCTTTGCCTATGGCCATTTGGTCTGTTTCTTTATCTTACCTTTGCCTTTTCTGCTTTTTTCAAGTCAGATCAAGTGCTGAGAAACAAAGATACTTAGGCTAGTTCTTTTTTTTATTGCTCTATACATTTTTTTCTCCATTCTCCTCCCTTCCTCCCCTCTCCCATTCTATCTCTTTTGTGATCCACACACTTCCAATTTACTCAGGGGATCTTGTCTTTTTCTCCTTCCTATGCATAGACATCCATGTATGTCTCTCTTAGAGTTCTCATTGTTGTCTAGGTTCTCTGGGGTTGTGGACTGTAGACTGGATTTTTTGCTTTATGTCTAAAGCCACTTATCAGTGAGTACATATTATATTTGTCTTTCTGGGTCTGGGTTACCTCACTCAATATGTTTTTTTCTAGATCCATCCACTTGCATGCAAATTTCAAGATGTCATTTTTTACAGCTTAGTAATACTCCATTGTGTAATTGTACCACATTTTCTTCAGTTGAGGGGCATCTAGGTTGTTTCCAGGTTCTGGTTGTGACAAATAATGCTGCTATTAACACAGCTGAGCACATGTCCTTGTGGTATGATTAAACATTGATTCCCAATATTCTGAGAAACCGCCATACTGATTTTCAAAGTGGCTGTCCAAGTTTGCGTTCCCACCAGCAATGCAGGAATGTTCCCCTTACCTCACATCCTCTCCAGCATAAAGTATCATCAGTGTTTTTGATCATGGTCATTCTGACAGGTTTGAGATGGAATCTCAGTTGTTTTGACTTGCATTTCTCTGATGAATAAGGATGTTGAACATTTCCTTAAGTGTCTTTCAGTCATTTTTGATTCATCTGTTGAGAGTTTTCTGTTTGTGTCTGTGTCCATTTTTTACTGGATTATTTGTTCTTTGGATGACCAATTTCTTTAGTTCTTTGTATATTTTAGAGATAAGTCCTCTGTCTGATGTGGGGTTGGTGAAGATCTTTTCCCATTCTGTAGGCTGCCGTTTTGTCTTGTTGACCATGTCCTTTGCTTTACAGAAGCTTCACAGTTATGTTAAGAAATTTAATAAAAAACAAAGCACTAACTGTAGAGAGTGATTATTAATATTGTAAAAATAACTCTCCTGTTGTTTAAAAAACTGTGCTCCCCAGAGAGATTAGCATATAATCTCATTGATGAAATTCTTTACTCAACAGAAAGCTACCAGTTCTTATGTGAAATAAAGTACCATAACTCCACAAAGCAGGTTATTATTTGAAGTTGAGAAGAGTAATTTCCTTACATTAGTCAGTTTTCTATTTCTAGAAATGTGTTCTAATTCAGAGCCCCTGAAATCAGTGCAGGATTGCAAATCCAGTAGCTTTTCTTTTCTTTTCTTTCTTTTGTTGGTAAAACACTTTTCATACTCACATTTCATAGAATGGAATGCATTTTATAGTCAGAACCATAAAATGAAAACCATCTCTCTTTCTTTAGGACATTTTGCTTCTGTTTCCTTGTTTCGGTGAGACCCTTTCTAGTTGTTTTCCTTTCAGTAGTGTTCTGAGGAATCATCAGTGTTAACAATGGCGTGGAAGAATCAGATCTAACATGTGATGCAGCCAATTAACAACAACAAAAAAAATCCCCTAGAAACAGCAAAACCTACTAGCAGGGTCAAACTTATATATTATGTATCTTATTATCATTTGAATATACACCCAGATTAGGCAAAAAAGCAATTTTAATGGGAGAGAAGTGAAAGTTCAACTGCATGAACTACTGATCTATATAACATAGCAAGAGATATCATTCATGTTCATCCAGAATGCTGTGTTAAGGTATGGCTTTTCATTGACAAATGAAAACTGATAGCTAATAAAATTATGGGAAGAAATGTGTTAATAAATGTTACTGAATTTCTTTAAATCCAGTATGATTTAGCTATAATTACCTCTAAGTCTTTTAAATTTAGAGACAGGGTCTCACTCTGTAGCTCTGGCTACATAATGAATTTGCCCTGCAGACTACGCTGACTTTGAGTACACAAGATTTACGTGCTTCTGCATATACTTGTTTTCTCAATAATTCTGTGCCTACCCTGAACTTGTATTTCTTTACATGTAAAATGAGAGATAATTTTAAATGCAGAAATCCCCCTTTTATCTCTAAATTATATATTTTTTCTTCCACTCTATTAGTGCACTGTGATACTTTTAAAATATTCTTCTTTTTAAAAAACACATTTAGCTGCCTTACATATGAGTGTTTTGCTTGCACATATGTATGTGCACCACATGCACGCCTGATGCCCGCTGAAACCAGAAGAGGGCACCAGATCCCCTGGAACTGGACTTACTGATGGTCATAAACCCCTTTGCAGGTACTGAGAACTGAATCTGAGTCTCTGCGAAAACAATGGTCATTTTAAAACTCTGGTTCATCTCTCCAGCCTCCACCTCTTGCTATGTTTATTTTTGAAGGGGTGCTGGTTGTGTAATTGTTAAGTTCATAGTTGGGGTAAAAATTCAACTTTGAGAAATCTTGCTACAGTAACTGAATTGCCATAAAAAGACTAATGAAGACTAATAGCTGATAAAATTATGGGAAAAATAGGAAAATCCAACTATGAAAAAGCAGCATTTACTACTTAGTTTTACCCCTCAGATGCCCTTAAGCTCTAGTTCTTGTATGTATTAATGATGCAAATCTGGGCACGGGAAAGGGGGAAGGCCAAGATATACTGATCAGGACACTCAATTTGTCTTGGAATGTTCCATGCAAACAGAAATCATGAAGTGTCATGTAGACTGGAAGGCATGCCAGTCTTCAAGGAATACAAATTGCAAATGTTGGGATGAGAACAGCCCACCATTCTTTTCTAATTGCAGCTTTATATATTGGGAAAAGATATTGGGAAAATATGACTTTAATCCTTTTACTAAAGTCACTTCCCCCATCTGTGGGTATGTCACCTCACAATAGTCAGAAGATAAAACTCAAAGATAGACCTTCCAACTCACACATTCTGTTTTCATCTAAATTCTTTTGTTTTAATTTTTATTTTTTATTTCATGTGTATGGGTGTTTTGTTTGCATTTATGTCTATGTACCACAAGAATGCCCAGTGCCCACAAATATGAGAATAGGGTATTTTATCCCCTGGAGTTAGAGATGGCTTTGAGTCCCCATGTGAGTGCTGGAAATTGAACCTGGGTTTTCTGGAAGAGCAACCAGGACTCTTAACCCCTGGGCCGTATCTCTAGCCCCTGGGTTATTTTCAAGGAGGGAGTTTGTGTTTTGTGTCTCAAGGGAAAAGGAGAGTTGAAGAACGTTCTGAAAGAATTAATGTTTAAAGATGGACTACACAGCCTTTCCAATTTGGTCCCATGGGAGAGTAATCCTTGCGCCTTTCCTCACAGGTTCAAAGGTTAATAATGGTGATAAATACCGATGTCTGTCTGTCACCATGTGTCAGTGGCATAGTGGATTAGGAAACCAAAAAGGTAAGGTAAGTGCAAGTTTTAAGTTTTTCCTTTTTTAAACTTTGTTTTTATTGATTCTTTTTGTCTTTCACATCATGCCTCCCAATCTCACCCATCCCCCCCCCTCCGCAGAATAAAACAAAGTAAGATTTGAGAGAAAAAAGAGGAGAAAAGGGAGAAAGGACAAATCTCGTCATGGAAGCTGCAGTGTGGCAGTAAACCCCTTTGCTCATACATTTTTCCATCCAGGTGTTTATTGCAAAGAATCTCTGGTCTGGTTTGAGGCCCCTGGTCTCTGCTACACTATCGATGCTGGGCCATCACTGAGACTCCCTGGATATTCTATTACTGCCCTGTATTGTGGAGATTCTGCAGCCCTGGGTCCACAGAAATGACCACTCCCTACCCCCATGCTCCAGAAGATCACAGATTTGGTGGATTTTGGGGTGAACCAACATATAAGCCTGGTTCTGGACCTGGGTAGTTGCAGGGTTGGTCAGCCCACGAGCTCTCCCCTGTCTTCACCACCAGGGTGCGCTCTCCAGCATTGACCTGGGTAGTTCACCCGTTGCAGTGATGAGCAAGGGGCAGCCAATTCTCCTGCTTTCACATTTTCAGGATCCGTTCTCCCACATCTACACATTTAGGACCGGCTCTACCGTGTAGAAGTATAGGGGCCACTCTCCCATAGCTGATGAGGATCAGGGCTAGCTTTCCCACCTACCTCAGGCACTTAGGGACTGAGGTGGAAGGAGAGGGCATCTTTCCCCAACCCGTGCCACCACATGACAGATAAGTAATGGGGACAGCTAGCTCTCCCATGCCCACACCTACACCAACTGCGTCAGCTTCACTGTGCTGCCCAGACAAGGTGCCCGGTCTACTTTCCCGAGTGCTGCAGCTGATTAGGTGTATGCGTGTGTGTGTGGGGGGGGGTCAGCTGCTAGTCTGTTGCAGGCAGTAAGGGGTGAGGGGTAAGGGAGTACATCTCTTCTCCACCCACATCGTCGCATGATAGGACACAATAGCTGGGTAGTGGGGACAGCTTTCCCATGCTCACAACTTAAGGACAGCTCACGCACACTTCTGCCAACAGCGTTGACTATTGTGCTCTGCCCTGCAGGTACAGGGCCTGCTCTCCCAAGTGTTGCAGCTGACAGGGGGCAGGAACAGCTTGGCAGCTCTTTTAACCTCAGGGCCAGCTCTCCCATCTGCCTCAGGCATTGATAGGCAGGAGGGAGGAGGGTATTTCTCCACTGCCCATGCTGCTTCCAGACAGAGGGGTAATGGGAACAGGTCTCCCCTGTTCACAACTTAAGGGCTGCCTCACCCACACCTCTGCCCGTAGGGTTGACTCTAGTTTGCTGCCCAGGTAAGGCGCAGGGCCTGCTCTCTCAAGGGGTAAGGGCAGGTTTTCTACTTCTGGCTCCTTCTCTGGTTTCCCTTTTGTCTTTTAGGACCTATTGCTGCCTTGCAAAGCTCATACAAAATTCAATATTTGGAGGAAAAGAGTATCAGTTAACAGAAGGACAAAGTGAACATTACTAAGGACCTTGTGAGTTTTGCTTATTTAAAAATTTTGTGCCTAACTCATTTTGTAGGGGACTCTTGTAAATGTTTTGCAAGTAGTGACTCATGTAGTGTTCATTACATGGATGGTAAGTTAGAACTTATTATCCTCTTGTCTTACAGGAAGAAAAATGGAGGAGTAGAGAGGAGTGATGGTTAATTTTGGTTGTCAGCTGGACTGGGTAAAGAAAAATGTAGGGTAGGGCACTGATGAGGCATATTCTTGGGTGTGTTTGTGATGGAGTTCTTTCAGAACAGGTTAACTGAGAGGGGAAGACATGATCTGTATGTGGGAGAAACCATCTCATGGAGAGGAGTCCTGGGCTGAATAAGAGTGGGGAAATGAGAATTTCAGCCGAAATCCTGGGCCTTATATTGCTTTCCCATCTGCTACAAGGTAAGAACTCAGCCTCACACTCCTGTAGTCACAGTCAGAAGCAACTCCTGCTGCCATGCCTTCCTGGCCATAGGAGACTATAGTCTCAAACCCTGGGGCCAAACAAATCTTTCCTCCCATGACTTACTTGTTGCAAGGTATTTGATCATAGGAATAGAATTAACTAATACAAAAGGCTAACTATACTGCTTAATGTCAAACAGCTAATAGCAGCAGAGATTAAAATCCAAGATCTCACTCTTTGGTCCATTCTTTTCGCCTCTGTGTTCAGGAGATACCAAGTTGTCTCATGTAATTCTTCTGTTTTACTATTATTAAGATTTTTTTGTGAAGACATATGCTAGGGAAAATTGGCTAATATCTCTAATATCCCAGACTGCAGCAGCTTTTGTGAGTATCTGGTTGTTTTTGAACAGGACATCAAATCCTTCTGACTCCTGATAACTTGACCTAGTCCCAGATCCTAAAATGAAACATTTCCCTAACCATGGGTTTACTGTGATCGAATTTATTCTACCCTTTCTAAGCTGAAATTATGCTTCCTGACATCTATCCTCTGTGTTTTTCCAAGTTCTTAGACTATATATGAAACCAAGCATGGCCTATTAGTTTACTCAACCATCTAGCAAACCGAATGAGGAAAGATATGTATGCCAGTAGTCGTGCGTGATTATTGATTATTTACTATGTGTCAAATCTGAGAAAAAGGTGCTTTGTTATTGTCTCTTTATCTTTTCCTTCAGCCTACAAAGTGAGTTCTGTTTTGTGCCTTTGGGACCTGCTGACTGTGGTCGTCTCTTTTCCTAGCTGTTGAAGACCATGTTCTTGTTTATTGGCAAAGCTATATCAGATTTTTGTCTTGCACAAGTAGCATTCTTCACTGTTAAGAAGCTGTGAGATGCCACTTATTGGGCATACTTTTCTAAATTATTATTAAAATGTTTCTAGGAAAAAGGGAAAATGAAAAAAAAAACTGAGGGCTAACATAAGCTTGGGCCAAGCCAAAGTTAGACTTTTAAGTATGTGGAAGAGGCAGGACATTTCCTCTGGACCATACCTGATCCAAAGTCTAGGGTGGAGACTCAGCTTTAGATCACCTTTACCATTTCCCTGGAATTTGTCCCTCTCAGGACTACATGCACAGACAGTACTGGTTCTGCAGAATATTCTTCCTCTAAAGTTGTTTATCCAAGTCATTTTAATATGATACACTCTCCTCTTATAATCATGCAAACTGTTTGCAATATAAGAGAACATTTGCTTTGCCCGTAACTGGCCACCCTGTACAATGAACAGCGTTTCATAAGTGCCAACTTTTCTTAGACAAGTTACAGAAAGATGGTGTGAGAGGATTTACATAGGCTAAAGGGATTAGGGCATAGTACATATTATAGTCTTGTGGATTTGTTTAATGAGAAGCTTGGGTCTTCTATTGGAATGGTCCTGAAAGAAAGGAAATGGGGTATTGTGGCTAAAGTATAAGACACATCAGTTTAACAGGTGAAGATACCTTTACAGATTTTGACTATTTGATATCTTTACAATATTCATATATGGATTTTTCCTGTTTTTAAAGATAAATGATTGCTGTTCTGGAATTAATTCAGTTTATCTTGAAAGCAACTGAGATAATATTAGAATGATGAATGTTCCTAAAATATCCATATAGAAGATTAAATTAACTAAACCAGACCCTAAAGCTCATTTGACTTTATTAATCTTTATAACCTAAGTGACACCCCCAATCAGGAGGATCTTCTGTGCCTCAGGGACTGGTTCTAATTGCCAGTTAATAAAAATGCCAGGGTATCCTTAATCAGCCAATTAACTGACCTAACAATTATAATAGGGAGGGAAGGTGGGAGGGGTGGAGACTGGGAACAACAAGTCCATCAAGGTGCAGTGGAAATTCTCTAAGGGGTTCACGGTAGACACTCTTAACAGCGAAGTGATTTTCTTCTACCTTGACTACTTTCCCATTTGTCTTTCCTTTCTCCCTTCCCTGACATTTATAATTGTTGGAATCCCTAATTGGCTGATTAGCAAATTTCAAGAAAGAAAAGAAGATGGAAAAGGAGGAGAAGAGGAGAGAGAGTAGGGTGAGGGAGAGAAACAGGGAGAGAAAGAGGGTTAAAGATGTAAAGATTTAAAGAAACCTGGTTATTTACTTTCTAAAATGACATATATGTAGAAATAGTTCTCTTTAGCTCTAGTTTATATGACATGAAAGCACCTTTTTCTCTTAGTTTCCTAGTTTATGAAGCTCATAGCATTAGCAAACAAGTTAAATTATAATATGAAAAGTCTGATATTAAGGATGCTAATTTTCACTAGAACATGTCTTCATGAAAAATCTTAATAGTAGTAAAACAGAAGCTGTCTTTATTGAAAGCATATTTTTGACAGAATTAGATTTTTATTTTTTTGATAGTAATTATAATATACTCAGAGTACTTAAAATATGCATATAGATAAAATTCTCTCAGTTATAATTTACCATTTTTAAATAGTATGAGAAGTTGGTTATTTTAAAATAATCAAAATATTTTAAAAGCTTAGAATTTGGGCTGGAAGTGGACCTTAGTGGTAGACCAGTTGCCTAGCATGTTGGAGGCCTCAATTCAGTTCTCTCCATATTTCCCACTAGAGAATGGGGGTGAGGGTAGAATAAAGTAATTGTCCTAAATTGTCTGTGCTCCAAAGCTCTCAGTTGCTGGGATTTTCTTTTACAAATGTAAGTGTGCATGCACTTGCACGTGCGTGCATGTGCACGTGCCCATGCATGCACATATACACACACCCAGTGATGTCAGAGAAGTTCAGGATTGATTTATTTTACCAACACGAATCTCAGAGTCCTAAGTTTTCTTCAGATATTATGAATTATGTAATTCTCTTGTACTCTTATGTTACTCCCCATTTGGACTTTTGTCACGAGTCTATGGAATTACAGCATTTTAGAGTTGGAATGAGCCTTAAAGGTCACCTACTGCTCCTCTCCTGATGAAAAGAAGAATCAGAAGCTTGCCTGGGAAAAGAGACTTGTCCAGAGGTCCAATAGGAAATTTTCTGGCTGAGCTTGAAGCAGGTTCCTGGATTCCCAGTTTTGTGTTCCTTTAGTCCTTCCAGTCTTCGCTCTATATAAATGACATCAAAGACCAGAAGACAAATGCCAAGTACCATATTCTGTTAGAGACTGTTGGAATGCGAAATCTGTGCACTCCAAGCCTGGTTACATTCATTTTTAAATCATTCTTCAATGACCAGCCCAGAAGGCATATGTCTTAGTTTTATTTTTATGAACCCCATCTTTCTTTCATGAATGTATTATTAACATGTCTTTTTTTTCTGATCTGAAAAGTTCTCAAGGGAATAATGGTGTCCTGAATTTGGAAATGGAAATGACTGTGGATCTATTGCTTTTAATCTGATGGCTGCTCTTTTAGTTCTCCAAGATTCTGCTTCAAATAATTGTTCCAAAATAGATCTGTTGCTGTTATAAACACCTGAGCCGTAGCCAGTATATGCACCTTGGTTTTTAGGGGTCTCTTTTGGAAGGATTAGATATTTCCTTTTGCTCTCCTTTTTGCTTTGTTTTGTTTTCAATGCACATGCTTTAAAATTTATGTGTGTAGAAAATTGTTAGTTTTCTTACTAGGGACTTTTTTTTCTTGAATGCAGAGGGTTCATCACAAATTACTTGTAAAACAGGATCTGATTAGGAAGTAATATATTCATCTGTAACTCCTGCATAAAAGTTATTCAAGTATTGTGACAAAATAAGTGTTGTTTACTTTATACATTTTGTGCAAATTCTAAAGATTTCATCTAACTTCAAGGCTCTCATGGAATCTCAGGGATTGTGGCTTGCCCACTGAGAGTATAAAGGCTGACTAAATTAAGTTGATTTGCCTGTGAAAGAAATGCTTCCATTATTCATGTCAGAAGCCTGTCACATCAAATTGAGGGAGTGGAGAAAACCCTTTTTTATCAACATTTAGAACCAAGAAAAACCAACCATTGAGGACCTGAATTTCAATTGGGGAAAAAGTCAAGCTGAAAGAAGAGTTCAAAAAGGGGGGGGTGGGTGGGTGGGTATTTGTCTAATGTTGAAAATCAGCAGAGGAGATTGATTTAACTTTGGCTGAAACTTTTTTATATAGACAGACAGAATGAAACTTCTTAAAGCAGCAAGTAGTACATACAATCTTGGTGTCTTTCATGTGTAAACTTGTCAAAAGTAGTTAAGCTAATTCAAATTTAAATCTCATTGAATTCCTATTCTTGGACTCTTAATTTGTTTATTTTAAAGGATTTAGGAATGCATTTCTTGGAGGTTACTTTTCAAACATTGATGAATGTATTTTGTTTTTCAGAGTTCAAGATTATAGGTTCTATTGTGGAATTACTCCTTGTATTAATAAGAGAAGGAAGACAAGCTGCTCAAGCACCAGTTCCATGTTTGTATCAGGTATGCAAGCATTTGTCTCAGTGGGATCTATTGTACACAAGTACACGCACGCTCACACACACACACACTCACACACACACACCCCAAACTTCAAATAAAACCCGGGTCATTAAGAGAATAACATGACTTGGGACAATAAAGGGAGGGCCATTCTCCAAGACAAAACATCCTCATACAGTGCTAGTTTATTTTAGGATGATTATTTTTTATTTCCCAGGATAGTGAATTTTGGTAAATGTTTATTATTGGAAAGACTAACATAGTGTTGGAAACTTTATTTTATTGCAATTTTTGTAAGAAACTTGATATTTACCCCCCCTTTTTTTGCAGTGTTTGCCTTCTGTCAGCAAAGGTATTTTAAATGCTCGTTTGCCTCATTGCAATCACCATACAGTTTAATTTACTCACTTGACTGTATTTCTGTCATCATTACCTAAGTGCAAGCCTTTGACTTGATTTTTGACAAACAAAATCTTTTGGGCAAAACCATTGCAAATATAGAATATAACGTTTTAGACTTCTTAGATACATTTTAACCTAAGGTTTGTACAGAATGAGTATTCCCCCCCCCAAAAAAAAATAAAAATAAAAAATCAAGATCTGAAGTTCTATTCAAGGAGCAGCAGATGTCTCTCCAGGTGAGAGCTTCTCTGGCTCCGTCCCCTACCATGAGGCACAGGATGTTTCCTCCATAATTGTGTGTAGTGGAAAGAAAAGTTGGCTTGCACAAAACTAGCTGCTTCTCTGAGAGACTGCAGATATGTGCAGGTTGAGGACGGTGGGGGCAGAGAATGAAATAGAGAAACGATTGTACTGTGGCGGGCAGGGAAAGACAAGGATTAATGGGGAGCAGAATTGTATTTTGGTGAATGCTGCTAACAACAGAGCTATGAAGCAAGAGGGTGAAATAGGGGTGGGAGAAGGGAATGTGGAGGGCTGTGAATGGGTAAACTAGAGCGCTATGTCAAGGCATGGAGTGAATAGCTAATTTATGGGTATTTACAAAAGTACAAGCAAACAAGATAACAAAAACAACATACCAGTTTGACCAGTGCTGTTTTTAGACCCTGAAGCCACTAGAGGTCATTCCTTTTGTTTATTGCCCCCATCTCTATTTCCTGGCTGCTTGTATCCAACTATGAGAATATGGACTAATATCTGCTGAAACAATTCAAACAGGCATGCAACACAGCAGAGGATGACAATTGTGACTTCAAGGTTTTCATTTTCTTTTGTATGAGATGTTATCATTTAGAGACATTTTGCAAATTCTGACAATATTATTTTTGAAAGAATGAAATTTGAATTATGTCCAACCATAAAGTGAGGAATTTGGAGTTGAGAGAATGTTTAGATATTGGATAAATGTATCCAGCCTTACAAATGAGAAGATTGGCAGCAGAGAGAAGAAGATGGCTGTTCAGATTCACCGTTGGAACGCAATGTTTTTTCTGATTTCTAGGCCACCGAACTTCCCACTGCTTCATACGGTCAACGGGTGTAGTTCTGCTCAACTTTATGTAAAACAATCCTAAAATGATCATGCTAAATAGGAAGGAAGGGCCCTGCACCTTCAAATGTCAGAGATAGCTGTTTACAGACCCCATGTATAATCTTGATCATAGCCATTTTCAACTTCTGTTAATTCACATTTTATATTTATTTTATATGTATATGTATAGTTATATATATTACATATATATGTATGTGATATATAATATGATGCATGCTATTTTCTTCCATCCAGGTTGAAAAGACAATGAGAATTGTCTGAAGGGTATGACCAATAATTTTAATTTAAAATTTGTAAATTATTGCATATGAATTATGCAAGTACATGTACATCACATAAAAGAAATAAGAAACCCGACAAAGAGCACATGCAATGGTAAGTGAATTCTCCAGCTTCTGTATTATAATCTCACTTTTCTAAATTCTCACTATGAACAGTTGATTCATAGTGAGAACAAACTTTAAGCATGAACGACACACATTTAACATTTATTGTAGGTTGGATACTACTTCTTATGGTATTCTTGGAACTCAGTAACATTTAGTGATTATATTTTACTGTGATTTGAAATAAATTTACCTTATCATATTGAAGTATTGACTAAAGATAATTTGATTGCACTGATTTTAATAAAGGTGAATATCTTTTGTGTCTTCATATTCAATAGTACTCCTCTGGAGACTGCTTACCATTTTCTGTTTATAAAATTATTTTAAAACCAAACACACATAAACTTTTTGTATTATATAGCTGTAAATATTTCTCATGAATATTTCAAATATTTCTTGTCACTTTTCTTTCACTTTTGGAAACATCTTTTAGTCCTATGTAAACTTTAAAAAAATGTATATAAATAGAATTGTTAGGTTTTTATTGTTATTTGATGGCCTGTAACAAAGACGGGGCAGCCCAAGTTTAAACAACAATAACAGTTACAAATTACTCAGGAATAAGTAAATTGGAAAAAGCATGAGTTCTGCTATGAAATGTATAAAATTCTAATGAAGAACAAGAAAGAGGAAATAAGTCTGGCATAGGTTTCTCAATTTAGTAAATATGTTAGTTCTATTTTAAAATCACCTATAAACATACTGGAGAACTACTCAAAGTTCTATTATTCCATCTTGTAGATAGAAATTTAGCAAACACTTAGATAAACACTTAGAAACAGCTGTTTCTTCCTATGGACTATGTGCTGAGCACTGGGTAGGGACTACACATTGAAATCTTTGACTTCCTTAATTCTTGAGTATTTGTGTTTGACACAGGTCTTACTCTGCTATGCAATTTTGCCCTGTAACTCTGGCCTGATGAGTGCACTCTAGGTAACCACACTGATTAACTTTTATAATGGTGTAATTATTATCCTAGGAAAATTTATTCCTGCCATCTGTAGTTAGACAATGAAATTTGGTCCAAAGACGCCTGTATATACAGTGGACTACAATCTACCTTGCTGTTCTAGGAAACTGGTACATAACTAAAAGCAACCAAGCCTCAGCCAATTATAGCAACTAGACTCTCAGCCAATCTTATATGGCAATACCAACTCATGTCCAAATAAGGCAAACACATCCAGTTCGACCAATGCAGTAGTTGTCTGGCCATTAATACAGATTGAGTTTTGGCCCTTTTGTCTTTGCTCAGAATGTTGCCTGCATTTAAAACTGTTTCTTTATTTTCCCTTAGGGTAGGGTGCAAATGGGGAGCAAATCCGGGGCTTTTGTAGTAGACAAGAACGATACACGACTTTTCTTTTGGGGGGTTTGCTTAAATAGACTTTGTTAAATTTAAACAGTCTCATTAAAAATAAAAGCCAGCGCTATTTTTATAAATGATGTGATTAAGATACAGAAAAAGTGATTTCCTCAATACATAAGGCTTTGGTAGAACAAGAGCTCAAACTTGCCCTTGCTTCTCTAGCACCCATGCTATTAATCTATGTACTTTGCAAATACAAGTACAAAATTAAAACTATAAAGCTATCAGAAAGGGTATAGAAGAGTGGGTTGAGGCTGTAGCTTGGTTGCTAAGTGTTGATCTAGTATTCACGGAATTCCTATGTGATGCCCAGCACTGTATGAACTGGACACAGTGGCCTACATCTGTAATAGCAGGGAGGTGAGGCTTGACGTGGTTAGTTTTCGTCAACTTGACACAAACCTAGACATGCCTGTGAAGAAGGAATCTTAATTGAGGGATTGCCTTCATCAGATTGACTTGTGAGCATGTCTGTGGGGAATTTTCTTGATTGCTAACTGATGTACAAGGGCCCAGACCACTATGAATGGCTCCCTCCCTATATAGGTGGGCCTTGACTGTATAAGAAAGGTATTTAAGAAAGCCAGAAAGCAGCATTCTTTCACCGCCTTTCCTTCAATTCCTGCCTCAGTTCCTTGAGTTCCTGCTTTGACATCCATTGATGATAGACTATAACCTGTAAGCCAGACAAATCCTTTCTTCATCATGTTGCTTTTTAACCAGTGTTTTATTGCAGCAAGGATAAGCAAACTAGAACAAATCTTTACTAATATCTCACTTTGTGCTACAAATTTAATATATTTCTTTTTCTTTATTTAAATTAATTTCTGCGCTATATATTATTTCAGCTTCACACTTTGTTTTCTAATTTAGCATTTTAAACTAAATGTTCACTCATTTTGAGTGTTCTTTGGGTAATGACTAGAAGAAAAACATTTAAATTTTTATTTTTAATTAGTTTAGTCTGAGAGTTTTTGTTTAACAAAGATAATCAGCCATTTGCAATTATTATCATTTTATCTGCTGTTTATTCTTTCCATCTCCATCGTTATTTTCTTTTCATTCTTTTTTTTTTTTTTTTTGAGGCAGGGTTTCTTTGTGTAGCCCTGATTGTCCTGGAAATAGCTCTGTAGACCAAGCTGGTCTCGAATTCACATTTGTGGTGCTAGCTGGTAGGCATGCAAGAATGCCCTTAGTCCTCTGCCACCGAGTTACATTCCAAACCTTATGTATTTCTTCACTTCTTTATCTTTGAGACAACGTCTGTGTCCAGGCTGGTCTCAAACTCCCTGTATAGCTGAGCTTGTTATTCGGATCCTCCTGCCTCCACCTTCTAAGTTCTGGGATTACAGGTATTTGTTACTATGCTTAGTGAATGTGGTACTGACAAGTGAACCCAGGGCTCACACATGCTCGGCAAGTACTCTACCAACTGAGCTCTATCTCCAGATCTCTTGTTATATTTATTATATTTTTAGTTTATCTCTTCCTTCATCTCCCTGTTACTGATAAATTAATTTGGAAAATGAGCTCTAGGTTTTTACTACACTTTCTTTTTAAAAAGGCATTTTTTATGTATATGAATATTTGCTTGTATGTATGTGTATCATGTGTGTGCCTGGTGGCCCATGGAAGCTAGAAAAGGAGATGGTATCTTAGGAGGTCATATCTTCTGAAGCTGGGCGTTGCAGATGGCTATGAATTATTATGTAGGTGCTGTGAACCGAGCCCAGATTCTCTGCAAGAGCAACAAATATTCTTAACCTACTTTCTTATTATGGTTTTTTTCTTATTTCAAGAAATATTTCTTGAGGCCAGTGACATAGCCCTGAGGATAAAGGCACTTGCTGTCAAGTACAGTGACATGGGTTTGGTTTCCTGGAAGGGAAAGAGAGAACTGACTCAAAAGTTGTCATCTGACCTCCGTATGCACACGAAGGCACACATGCACTGGCCCCTGACAATCAATAAAAATATGAGAGAAAAAATTCTTGATTGAGGCAAAGTTTCTTAACACATACTAACAAGTGTTTTGTGTTTATCTAAAAGTTACTGCTTTAATTGCTTATCATTCTTTTTGCTTTATCTTTACTTTTACATGTTTATTCAGATTTAATATCAGTTTTGCTGGAAATTATCAGTGTATATTTTTAACGTATTGTCAGACAGTTGGGTAGTAAGTTCACCAATTTTGCTTTATCTCTTTTGATATTTAAAAATAAATTACATATATAATGATATTTAATTTTACAAGCATTGTCAGCCAAATGGAATTTTTTTGTAAATTATGACAAAAATACCATCTGAGTTTTAGCTGCTCAGAGTAATACTGTCATGAACTTTCCCATTCAACTTTTTGGTGTGAACATGTGCTTTCAATTCTACTGGCTATATACCTAGGAATGGCATTTTGGGGTCATCTAGCAATTCTGTGTTAAACCCTTTGGCATCTTTCCAGACTGTTTGCCAAAGTAGCTGCTCTATTTCACAGTACCACCAGTAGTGAGTGAGTGTGTCGATTTCTTAGCATTCTGTGCCATACTTGTAGTTATTGCTTTTTTAAAAAATTAGATTCATTCCAGTAGCTGTGAAGTATATCATTGTAGTTTTGATTTTTATTTTTGCTGATGACTATAATGGTGTTTAGCATCTTTTAGTTTGTTTTGTTTTGTTATATTTTATTTTTGTGAAAGGGTCTGACTTGGAATTCACCGTGTACCTGAGACTGGCCCTGAACTCATGTTCCTCCTGACTGTACCTCTCAAATGCTAGAATTTCAGGTCTGTGACCACGGGCATATCTTGAACATTTTAAATGAGTCTGTTGTTCATTCCAGTATTTTTTTCTGGAGAAATGCCTATTTAGATTCTTTATCATTTAAAAATTGTATGTCTATTTTTAGTGAGTTGTAATCATTCTTTTCTAAGTCACCTTAGAAAAGACACCTGATTTGCAAATGTTTTTCACATTCTCTGGGTTTGTCTTTAATTTTATTATTATTATTTTTGCTCCTATCCTTTAAAACATAGATGGTTTTAATTTTGGTTAAGTACAACTTATGTTTCTTAGAGTAGGAGAGATGGTTCAGTGCTTAAGAGCACTCACTGCTCTTCCAAAGGTCCTGAGTTCAATTCCTAGCACCCACATGACAGCTCACAACTGTCTGATGTCCTCTTCTGGAATGTAGATATATGTGCATACAACTTATGTTTCTCTTTTGTCATTTATCATATTGGTGTTCAGTTTAACAAGTCATTGCCTAATCTAAGACCATGAAGACTTTTATTTAGTATTTTCTTCTAAGAGTTTTACAGTTTGGGTTTTTATACTTAGATCTTTGACCAATTTTGTGTTAATTTCTGCATATGCTATCTGGAAGGGACTTCATTTGTTTGCAAGTGGACATTCAGTTCTTAAAGCACAATTTATTGAAGAGATTTTGCTTTCCTATCTGAATGGAGACAGAGGAGGAGTGGATGGGGAATGGGTAGAGGAGAAGCAGGAGGGCAGAGGGAGGAGAGGAGGGAGAGGGAACTGTGATTGGTATGTAAAATAAAGAAATGATGAATAAAAAATAAAAATAAAGCCAGTTGACTAGATCTAGAAATGTCACTCACCATAGAACATTTGTCTCATGCATACAAGGTCCTGTTTCATCTCCAATATTCCTTCACAAAATGTCATTTGACAATAGATGGAATGGTTGAATTTTGGACTCAATCCAGTTCCATTTATCTCTATGCTTGTCCTATGCCAGCATGCATCATGTACTGCTTTTGGTTTCTGAAGTTAGGAAGTGTGGCTCCGTAGACTGCTTTCCTCTTCAAGATTGCTGTGGTTATACTGGATTCCTTGCATTAATTTTAGGGTCAGTTTGCAATTTTTGGAAAAAAGCCATATGAAACTTTATGGAGATTGTATTGAATCTTAGATAAATATAGGGGAGTATGGACATTTTAAGAATATTAGATCTTAGCTAAGTGTAATAGTGCATGCCTTTGGTTCCAGCTCTGGAGAGTCAGAGGCAAGTGAATCTCTTTATAGTCTGGCCTAAAAAGAGTTCTAGAATAGCCAGGGCTGCATAGAGAGACCCTGTCTCAAAAAATTGGATTTTTATTTACTTAAGTCTCTTTTATTAAAATATATTAAAAATTAACAATGTTTTATAAATTTTAATCAAATACTCATATAGCTTTTGTTGAATGTATTTTTAATTGTTTAACTCTTTTGGCATAATTGTTGTAAATAGAACTTACTTATATTCTTAAATTGTTCACTGAACTTGCATGAAATTCATTTTGGGGGTTTGGTGTTAGCTGGGATGGAGAACATGCTAGAAAAGCAATCAACCACTGAGCTACATCACCAACCCCAACTGATTTTTATTTATTGATCTGTTTTTTGTAGGATTTCTAAACTCACTCATTGGCTGTAGAAGTGTTTTTTTGATGGGTTTTAATGTTTTGTTTTCCTATCAATAAAGATTATTTTAATCCCTTTCTTTCTAATTTGGATGCCTTGCACATCATTTTTAATCCTAATTTCTCTGTCTAAATTTTCACTGCAATGTCAAACAGAACTGATTATTTTGTCTTTTATCTGATCATAGAAGGACAGCATTCCTTTCTGTATCAGTTAAGGGTACTGTTACTGGGGGTACTTCCCCTTCATTTAAAAGTCTGTCCTAATTAAGCATAGGAATCTTCCTTTTTCCCTACCTCTGCAAGTGTAGACTACAGGGAATGGGAAACAATTTCACTATATGACTTCACCATGATGAAAATAAAGCAGTGGAGCAAGGGTCAAGCCCAATACTCGGATGTTAAGCACCCCTGAAATGATTCCCCTCATGTCACTCAAATATATAAAGAGAACAAACCAGAAATTAGGTATTCTGAAAATTTATTTTTCAAAGAAATAAAAGTATCTTTTCCTCCACCAATCTAAGCTTTAAAGACATTCTTAGTTTTTATGACCATTACACTGATGAGCTAATTTCAAAATTTGGAGAAAAAAAGGGAGAAGGAAGATAATTTCTCTATCCTCCCACCCCCCAAGTTTTCCTAGATTGCGTTTTAAAAATGACCTACCCCTGGATTGGGAGTATTACTCAGTAATTACAGCACTTGCCTGAGGTCCTATGTTCAATCCCTAGAACACCCCTCACACACATTTCTGAATGTTCAATTAACTGTTAAACATCCTCAGCAATTAAGAGATAATTTCCAAATTTGATTGGATGAGTTTAAAATATCCAGTTTTTTTTCTAATCATCTGGCAGAAGAACAGTCCCAAAGAGAAAAGAACAGATAAACATATACATGATCTCACAAATCTTATAAAAAAAAACTCTGTCTGGAATGACTGAATATTAACATAAAAAGTTTTCCATGCATTAATGAGTGCATTAGAACAACACAACATTCAATAGTAACCTAATTGTAATCTCTTTTGTAATGTAAGTTCTAGAGCATAAGAGTAATAATTGAAACATAGGTAACTCAGGAAGTGTTTTGCTGGAAATGACAAAGGTTTTAATTCCTTGTAGATACCACAGTCACTCATCCATCCTTCTTTCCCACATGGCATTAATTTCCTTTATTATACTGACTCTGTTTACTCGGGGATTATAATCTTAGAATTAGGTCAAAGATCAACTATGCTAGAAACCGTCCTTGTCACGTATCTCTCTTGTGGTGTGCCTTGAAGTCTCAACAACTATAGGAAGCATAAGAGAGTCCCAGGTGCTGGCTCTGAAGTTCACTTTCAAGGCCTTGCATCCCACTGGGTACTCCCTATCAGAAGTAGCCTTGTTCCTGGGAGACATGGCTCTTTGCTGGTGACTGGTTTGAAAAGTCCCTAGTATTTTCCTCAATGTTCTCTTAGGCTTCATGGCAAAATAAGGCGTTACCTGACTTGCCTGCTCCTCTCCTTCATGGACAGTCATCTTTTATTTTGATGTAATGACTCTCTTAGCTTTTGTTTGGATCTATTATTTCCTCTCAGAGTGGCCTTTCCTCTAGTAAAATCTTTATCTCTTTAATTGTTTCTTGACATTGCCTTTCCAGAAAGCCTGAAGTAAGACAACATTCTTCTTTTCGAGTTGCCAGTTCAAAGATTTTGCTCTCTGATTGTCTCAGTTCCCAGCCTTTAGTGGCCATGCTTTTCTCCCCTCTCATCTACAAATTCCATATTCATATATACTATGGATTCTTAGAAGGCACATTATGGTATATGTTCCTCCCTCTGGTGCTTAGCATGAATTAAATGCATAATTCATGTTTATTAAGTGAGTGATAAATGCATGAAGACAGAGAAGTTAGGAACCACTATATATGAAAGAAGAGTTTTCTAATCAAGACTCTGACTTGGAAAAAGTGTGAATGGAAGTTTCCAGAAAAAAGCATACTTTTGTTAATAGTCTACAGACTAATTTGCAGTTTTGAACTTCGTGATTTGTAGAGTGCTGGAATATTGCAAATCCAGAAGCAAATTACCTTGAGATATGTTTAGTCACTTTAGTAGCCATTCATTTGCTTACCTCTATGTCTGACCTAACATCCTTTCAACTATCAATTCAAACCTTTCGGAATATATTAAAAGATCACTAGCTTCCACCAGCCTCAAAGCTAAGAATGTTATCAATCAGATAGCATCTGAAACAGATAGCAAAGATTTCCCTGTTGTGCCTTAGCCAGCCAAACTGACCATAAAAGTATCTGAAAAGTGCTTTTGTTTATGAGAAATTTTTTTGTTCTGATACTATAAAAATCTAGCAAAACCATTTTCATATTATTTTGGTCTACCTAAATATATATTCCTAGGCTATGGACAATTATATTTGGCTCAAGAATAAACTGTCTCTTAGTCCCTTTGATTTGAAAGCTGTCTCTTATGCCAACATTGTAGGACCTCAATTTGTCTCTCTTTTCTCATCTGTGATGTGAGAATAATGATAATTATGTTAGATTTAACTATATGATTGGGAGATTTTTGAGGATTGTTTCTATTTGAGCATACAAATTAGCAATTTCATGTGGTTTAACCTAACAAACACGCACTCACATTCATATACGTATGTATGTATGTATATATAGGCATGTTTTAGAATTGAAATGAAAGGGTATATAATTTTAAAAGCACTAGAAATTGGCCTTATTAAAGGGCAATGATTGTGGTAGTTAACATTATTGTTGTTGGCTCTTACATGGTGTAAATGTTCTATTTCAGTCAACATTATAGTCCAGTGAAGTTACAAATATTCCCTCTATAATCCAATAAAAAGACATCCTTCTTATATTTTCTTACTGAAAACGAAGCTAAAGACCCCATTAGTGGTGAACCCTCACCTGGGCACATCACACCAGCCACACCATGCATGAAAACCTTTGAGATTTCCCTGTGCCAGAGGGAGTGTGTGTGTGTGTGTGTGTGTGTGTGTGTGTGGTGTGTGTGTGTGTGTGTGTGTCTATGTCTGTGTGTGTCTGTGCTGAAAATAAAATGTTATATCTATTGATATAAAGCAAAAAATGTTCTATTTCAGTGAGATGCCACCCAATTCTATAGGGTGAAGTATAGATTTGAATCACCCCTCATTCTCTATGGTTATATAGAAGTAGGTTACAATGCTCCTCCTTTTATAAGCATTTTTTGAAATTATTTTTTATGTGTATGTGTATTTGTGTGTGCCTGAGTGTATGTATTTGTACCAAATGCGTGTAGATTCCTGCAGAACTCAGAAGAAGACATAGTAAGGATCCCTTGGAACTGAAGTTATAGACATCTAAGAGCCACAATATGGATGCTGGGAACCAAACTCAGGTCTTCTGCAAGACCAACAAGTCCTCTTAAATCACTGAGCCATTTCTCTGGTCCCTCACATACATTCTTAAGGAGACAGTATTATTCCTAATGAGGTGCAGATTATTTTATTTTATTGTTTGGAACTAGAGTTTAGAACACATAAATTTCACAATTTTAACTGTTCACAAATAAATAATTCTATACTTTTTAACCTATTCATAGTGTTACACAACTATCAAAAGTACATAAACTTAAGAATGTTTTCACACACGCCAAGGAACTCCATTCCCATACTTCTCATTTTTTTTTGTATTTAGTCCTTCACACTCAACTTCCTATGGATTTTCTATTATGAGCATTTCATATAAGTGAAATCACAGCATATATCGCCTCGTGAATTGAGTGTTTGTCACTTAGCATCCTTGTTTCAAGGCTCACACATCTTGTAGCATGTGTCCTTACGTTATTATATTCATAGCTGAAAGGATTTTGTTTTCCAGGTAGATCACATTTTGTTTACTCATCAGTTGATGGATATTGGATACCTTCCACTTTGGGATGTTATAAATAGTGGACATACAAGCTTTTGTGTACATCTCTTCCTACGAACACATGCTTTCAGTTTTCTTGGATATATACCTACGAATAGACTTGATGGGTCCCATGGCAATGTTATGTTTAACTTAGAATTGCCAGCCTTTATCCAAAGCAGCCATACCATATTAGATTCCATTAACATTGGAGAAGGAGTCCAAATTTTTCACATCCTTGACAGTACTTGCTTTCAGCTTTCAATTGTTTTAAAACCTTACTTTTAACATTGTTATTTTTTAATATCATTATCCAGACTTGGCTTGAAATAACAGGCACAAGTGATCTTTGGTTTCAGCCTGTTCCCACTGCCCCAGCTGCTTGCATCCTCACACACACACACATTCTCTCCCTCCTTCCCTCCTGCCCTCTCTTGCTCTTACCTTTACAGCCTCCTCCGTTTCTTTGTTTGTGTTATTGAGAAACTCAGGGCCTTGTAGATGCTAGGCAAGTATTCTAACACTGAGCTATATCCTCAACCTGACTACAGGTTTTTCCCAAAGAGTACCATTATAAATTAGCATACAAAGTAATGGATTTCATTATTGTGTTTTCATATATAAATTATTTTTTATTCATCTTCTCCCCCACTGACTGCCCACACCTCCATATTTTAATTATAAGATTCTTCATGGATATAAATTTACCCTTCACTTATGTTTTGAGTGATATTCTGTATTAGCTAATGATAGTTAACACATCGTCATGCATTTATTGGGCTACCACGCATCATTATTTAGAAAAAGATTAATTCAAATATTTTCACCAAATATTTATTATTATTGAAGTATGTTGCTTATACAGTCCATATAACAGTTTTCTAAGGTAAAAATATTGTACAAATATTTTCTGCCATTTTTAGGAGATTTGTCTTTTTATTTTTTAATGATATTTCTGTATGTACAGAAATTTTAATTTTGATAAATACTAATGCATATAGTTTCTTTTAACTTTTCTTTTAACTTTTTGTTCTTTATTGAAACAGTATCCTTATGTAATCCAATCTGTCCTTGAATTCACTATGTAGCACAGGCTGGCCCTACAGTTAAAATCTTCCTGCTTCTACTTGTAGAGTTGTGTAATCATTCCTGGCTTTATTGACCTTGGTGAGTGCTTTCTCTGTCATATATATGTGTATATATATCATATATACCAAATATATAAGATCATGAAGACTTATGCTTATGTTTTATAGAATAAGTTCTTTTCTTATTATAAATTTTTTATTTTTATTTTTTTATTCCCAACACCCTCCCACTCCCCCCACTCCTTCACCTCCTCCCTCTCCATCCCTAAGAGCAGTCAGGGTTTTCTGCCCTGTGGGAAGTTCAAGTTCCTCCCCCCCCCCCTCCAGGTCCAGGAAGGTGAGCATCCAAACAGACTGGATCCCAAAAATCCAGTATATGCAGAGGAAACAAGTCCTAGTGCCATTGTCAATGGCTTTTCAGAAAGACCCCGTGCCAGCCACATTCAGAGAATCTGGCCACATTCAGAGAATCTGGTTGGATCACGTGCTCGTTCAGTCCCAGTCCAACTGGCCTTGGTGAACTCTCATTAGATCAGTCCCCTTGTATCAGTGGGTGAACACACTCCTCACGGTCCTGCCTTTCTTGTTCATGTTCTCCCTTCTTCTGCTCTTCATTTAGACCTTGGGAGCTCAGTCCAGTGCTCCAATGTGGGTCTCTGTCTCAATCTCCATCCATCAACGGGTGAAGGTTCCCTCTGGTCTTGCCTTCTTTGTTCACGTTCTCTTTCCTTCTGCTTCTTGTTTGAACCTAGGGAGTTAAGTCCAGTGTTCCAATGTGTATCTCTGTCTCTACATCCATCCATCGCCAGTTGAAGGTTCTATGGCGATATGCAAAATATTCATCAGTATGGTTATGGGCCAAGGCCAGTTCAGGCATCCTCTTCTCTGTCCAGAGAACAATCTGGGGATCTCTCCTTGGACCTGGGATCCCCTTTATAATCAAGTCTCTTGTAAACCCTAAAATGACTCCCTTAGTTGAGGTATATACTTCCCTGATCACATATCTATCCTTCCTCCCTCCCCCAATCTCGGGTGCAAGGGGGGGTGGGAGGGTTGTTGAAAGGGGAGAGGGTTAGAGAGAAGGGAGTAGGGGAGGAATAGAATAGGTTCTTAACATTTAGGTCTTTGATTTAATTGGGTTCATTTTTTTATTTTATTTTTTGATATTATATAGTTATATTATTTCCCCTTCTCTTTCCTTCATCCAAGCCTTCTCATATACCTCTTTTCTCTCTCTTTGAAATTTATGACCTCATTTTTAATTTTTTAAATATTCTGTTAAAATTTTTCATTTAATGTATTTTCTGATGTGCTCCTCTCCCCCTTCCTTCCAGATTATCCTCACCTCCTTGCTCACCAAATTTAATTTTTTCTTTCTCAAAACAAAGAAAATCAAAACAAATAAACCCAAACCGGTAAGATAAAATGCCAATGTAAAAAAACATGCCCCCCCCCGAACATGAACACATGAACACCATTTTGTGTTTCCTAACTAATCCCAGGTTAAGAACCTGCTCTGGAGTGTGGTTGATATACCCAATGACCCTTCATTGCAGAAAATTGATTTTTCCTTTCCCAGCAGATACCGGTTACACAAAGCTTCCTGGTCAAGGGTGTAAATTTGTGTCCACTTCTTCTTTTCCTTGGTCCTCATTTGGTGAATGCAGTGTGAGGCTTCTGTGAGCTCACGTGTGAGTCAACCCTGCTGTGTCTGGAAGATACTGTTCCTTGGAGTCATCCATTACTTCTGGCTCTTACATCATTACCTCCTCTTCTGCATAGACCCCTAAACCTTGAGGGGGAGTGGCTAGATGAATGCACCCCATTTAGGGCTGGGCGCTCCGGAGTCTCTTACTCTCTTTGCATTGTCCACCTATAGATCCCTGTGTTGATTATCATCTACTGCAAGTAGAAACTTCTTTGATATGGGTTTAGTGAGGCACTGATTTATGGCTATAGCAATATTGTGGTAGTTAGAAAGAAAATGGCCCCCAAAGGGAGTGACACTATTAGGAAGTGTGGCCTTTTTTAGAGTAGGTGTTTGAAATGCTTTCAATTAAATGGTTTCTTTTACAAACTTCCTTGGTCATAGAGTCTCATTATGTCAATAGAAAAGTAAGACAAAGTATAAGACACGGAAAACTATAAAGCCTTGCTAAAAGAAATTAAAGAAGACCTAAATAAAGCAAAGCACATTCTGTGTTCACAGACTAAAAACTTTTATTACTAAAGTAGAACTATTCCCCCAAATTATCTACAAAGCAGCCAAGCTACTGACACATCCTGGATGCCTCTTTTGAAGAAATGAACAAGCTGACTACAATAGTCTTATAATAATTCAGGGAGCACCAAATAGCTAAAAAAAAAGTTCAGAAATGTTGAAATACTTATATTGTTTTCTGTTTTTAAATTTTATTACAAAGCTATAGTAATGAATATTGTGTGGTAATAGTATAAGGATGAACATGAGGGTCAGTGAAATGAAACTTAGAGTTCAGAAATAAACCTTTATTTTTATGGCCAATTGATTTTAATAAAAGTAGTAAGTTCATTAATGAGGAAAATTGTGCTTTCACCAAAAAGTGATTGGATAACAATATCCAAATGTGAAAAAATGAATTTGAATCACTAACACATACCGTGTATAAAAATTGACCAAAGAGTTGTATTAAGGCATATTCCATGAGATGGAATCCATACCTTACACTGATATAGTGTTCAAGAACCTGGGACTAGATAGGTCATGGGCCTAGGAGAAAACCTACTACTATAATCCTGCTGAAGGAACATAGCAATAAATGACTCCTGATGACATACTTGTCTTAGTTGGGGTTTTTATTGCTGTGAAAAGACACCATGACTACAGAAACTCTTATAAGGAAAAAATTAAATTGGAGTCTCTTACATTTTCAGAGATTTAATCGGTGGTACATGGTAGCATTTAGAAAGACATGGTGCTGGAGAAGTAGCTAAAGTTTTATATCTTGCAGGCAACAGGAAATGGCCTGAGGGTTACATTGAGGAAAGCATGTACAAAAGCGACCTCAAAGCCCACCCCCACAGTGACACACCTCCTCCAACAAGACCACACAGTCTAATCCTTTCCACACACCTCAACCAACTGTGGACCAAGCATTCAAACATAAGAGCCTATGGGGACCATTCTTATTCAAACACTATACACTTGTTTTGTTAAATTACTGTTGATTTTTCTCTTTTTGGTGCTGTTGTAATTGGAAATATTTTCTTAAATTCATTGTTGGATTGTTTACTGTTATTCTATATGTAACAGCATTCCTTTCTTTTAGGGTTGCAAAGATTTCTATTGCATTATTATACTGTATGTTGTTGTTTTTATGGTACCCCTTATATTGTAGAAACCTGCTATACTATTCAGCTGCATCCCTAGCCCCCACGTTTTGTTTATCCATAATCAAGCAATGATTCTTTGGACTGTTTCCTTTTCTTGCCTACTGTGAGTAGTGGTGATATGAGCAGAGGCGTGAAAGCCTCTCTTTGAGAACCTGCTTTGAGTGTCCTTGAATCTGCGCCACGACCTGGCAATACTGTGTCCATAGTTCTACTTTTTTTCAGATTAAATGCTTTGCTTTAGAATTCATGCACATGATATTTGCCATTTAAAAATGTTCATTCCAGAGGCTTTAAAAATATGTTCACAATGCCAGGTCATCTCACCATTATCTTATTCCTGCAGAGTTCCCTCAGCCAGAAGAGAAATTCACATCTGTTACCACTCAAACTCTTCTATCTCCAACTTCTCCACACCAAGTGGATGTTTTATTTCATATAAAAAGAATAACATAATAATACAATGTATTATGCAAATGCTTTCTTCCACTTAGCTTGTTTTTTCCATGATGCCTGCATAATGTAGCACATATTAGTACCTAATTCTTTTTATTGCTGAATAATATTCTATGGTTATTGTGAATGTGTAGATTAAATTTTCTATTTGCCTTCATGAGTTGATGGATATTTGGACTGTTTCTACCTTTGGCCATTGTGAGTAATGAACATATGTTTTCATTTATCTCATGTTATATGCTTAGAAATGGATTGCTGAATTATATGGTAACTGTTTAGATGTTATAGCAACTGCCAAGCTGTTTTCCATAGTACAGTACTATTTTACTTTTACTAGCAGTGTCTAAGAGTTCCAAATATCTTCATGTACTTTATCAAATCTTCTTTTTATTGTATGTGAAGTAGCATATTATAATTTTTATATGATAACTCATGATATTAAACCCCTTTACATGTATTCGTTGTATATTTTTCTATTTCCACAGGGGTTATGTCTGTTAATATCTTTTTACTAAAATGAAGAAAGACTTAGAACACTATGGAAAGTTCAATGTGCATTTAGTAATAGATGGTTAATCAAATTTAATGAAGTATAAGGTTTGCGTATGGAAGCTACAGAAAATTCTAGATGTACAAACTAGAATCAGTAGTAATTTCTATAGTGAGTTGCTTCATGATAATTTCTCTCAGATACACAGAAAGCATTAAGGTATCAGGGATATGTCTGTCTTGTTCTTTGTTATACCAGCGCCTCCTAGTTTAGTACTTAGCAAACTGTAAGACATCAGCAAGAATATACTGAAGAAATGAATAACTGAACAAAACAAATTGGTTTTAATAAAAAAATCTGAAAAGAACGTTTCAGATGAATGAAATTTAAAGGATTTGAAGGAAAAACATACAATATGTAGTGTTATCGAGGTTGGTCAAGTTTTGTCAACTTGTTGAGAATATACGCATCAAAGAACGGAGAAACGTAAAGATCCAGTTCCAGGGCCTGGCCCACAATTAACCTTTTAAACCAAAGTCAAAAGTCAGTAGGAAGATCAATTGAAGGAGGCCCCCCCCCAAAAAAAAACAAAAGACAAAAAGAAAAAAAAGCAGCTGTCTGTCAGGTGGGCCGACCTGGTGAAGGCCTCCCCATGCAGTACTCTGTGGTGGTGAAGGAGGGCAGATGACAGGGCAGTGACTCAGGCTTCAGAGCTCTTGGTGGGTGTGGGGCTCATCTTTTTATATTGGGCAGCTATAATTCAAACCCAGGAATCCATAAAACCTCACTAACAATTGAGACCAGTCTCCTAAGAGGGGGTCTTCTTAGAAATAGATGTGCATAGGCCTAGTGGTGCTGCAGGAAATGCCCTGACGAATGGGAGCAGAAAGAGACAAGCCTCATTGTCTCAGATTTTCCACCTCTGGCTGTGGGATCTTGAGACAACCCACAGGTCACTGTGGTTGGGAGGACTGGCCGAGGCAGTGTTTGAGGATTACCTGGTGCACGGTGATTACTGCTGACTCCAGGCTGCAGAGCCTGTCAGGTAACCGGGCTACAGGACAGAGCGGGCAGGTCCACTCTGCTAAGTTGGGATAAACATGCCCTAAACCTTGTGTGTTTATTTAGTCAGATTTTGATTGCTTCGACAAAATGCTTGAAGTAAACAACTTAAAGGCATAGATTATTTACTTTGACCTGTGGTTAGAGGATTAAGTCCATTTTCTGTTTTAGGGTTTCTATTTTTGTGATAAAACACTATAGCCAAGACCAGCTTTGGGAGGAAAGGGTTTGTTTCATTACTGCTTGAAGTCTTATCATCTAGGAAAGTCATGACAGGAATTCAAGGCAGGGCAAGAACTGATGCAGAGGCCACGAAGAAGTGCTTCTTACTGGCTTGCTTCTCATGGCTTGTCCAGCCTGCTTTCTTATAGAACCCAGGACAACTTGCCCAGGAATGGAATCGCCCATAATGAACTGAGCCTTGTCGTATCAGTCACTAAGAAAATGCACTATAGTATTGCTTACATGTAAATCTTATAGAGGCATTCCCTCCAGCCCCCTTTCTTGGAGGAAAGGCTTCATTTGGCTTTCAAATTACAGTCTGTTGAGGGAAGTAAAGGCAGAAATTATACCAGGGCAGGAACCTGGAGACAAGAGCTGATGTAGAAGTCATGTAAGTGTGCTGCTTACTGGCTTGCTCCTTGTGACTTGTTCATCCTGCTTTCTTATAGCAAAACCACTAGCCCAGAGATGGAACCACGCACAATGGACTGGGCTCTCCTGCATCAATCACTGATTAAGAAAGTGTCCCATAGGCCTACCTATAGCTCGATCTTTTTTAAAAATAATTTATTTAACTTTATTTTATGTGCATTGGTGTAAAGGAGTCAGATCCCCTGAAACTTGGGTTACAGATAGTTGTGAACTGCCATGTGGGTGCTGGGAATTGAACTCGGGTTCTCTGGAAGAGCAGCCAGTACTCTTGACCACCAAGCCATGTCTCCAGTCCTAGCTAGATCTTTTATTCCTTCTCATTTCAATTGTTTGGATTGGAATGTGCTAAACATTTCTTCCCTCTTCTCTTTCTCACTCCCCTCTCCCATTCTACCCTCCCTACTGACCCCCATATTCCCAATTTACTCAGGAGATCTTGCCTTTTTCTGCTCCTTAGTCGGATCAGTGTGTTTCTCTCTTAGGATCTATGTTGTCTAGGTTCTCTGGAGTTGTGAACTACAGGCTGGTTGTTCTTTGCTTTATGTCTAATATCTGCTTATGAGTGAGCACATATTATATGTGTTTTCTGGGCCTGGGTTACCTCACTCAGGTTGTTTTTTTTTCTAGTTCCATCCATTTTCATGCAGAATTCAAGATGTCACTGTTTTTTGTTTTGTTTTGTTTTGTTTTTGTTTGTTTTTATAACCAAGTAGTACTCCATTGGGTAAATGTACTACATTTTCCTTATCCTTCGGTTGAGGGGCATCTAGGTTGTTTTCAGGTTCTGTCTATGACAAATAATGCTGCTTTGTACAAAGTTGAGAAATGCCCTTGTGCTTTGATGGTATGATTGAACTTCCTTTGGGTATATGCCCAAAAGTGGTATTGCTGGATCCTGATTGATTCCCATTTTTCTGAGAAATCGCTATACTGATTTCCAGAGTGGCTGTGCAAGTTTGTACTCCAACCAGCAATGGAGGAGTGTTCCCCTTATTCCACATCCTCTCCAGCATAAGCTGTCAATGGGGTTTTTGATCTTGGCCATTCTGACAGGTTTAAGATTGATTCTCAGAGTTGTTTTGATTTGCGTTTCTCTGATGGTTAAGGATGTTGAGAATTTCCTTAAGTGTCTTTTGACCAGTTAAGATTCCTCTGTTGAGAATTCTCTGTTTAGATCTATACCCCATTTTTATTGGATTTGTCTTTATTTAATTTGGAGATCAGTCCTCTGTCAGATGTGTAGTTGGTAAAGATATTTTTCTCATTCTGTATGCTGCCATTTTGTTTTATTGACCATGTTCTTTGCTTTACAGAAGCTTCTCATTTTTAGGAGGTACCATTTATTAATTGTTGCTCTCAGTGTGTGTGTGTTACTGGGGTTATATTGAGGAAGTGATCTCCTGTGCCAATGTATTCCGAGCTACTTCCCACATTTCATCTATGAGGATCAGGTAGCTGGTTTTATGTTGAGGTCTTTGATCCATTTGGACTTGGAGTTTTTTGCATGGGATAGATATGGGTCTATTTGCATTCTTCTACATGTTTACATCCAGTTATGCCAGCACCATATTTTGAACATGCTTCTTTTTTTTCATTTTATAGTTTTAGATTCTTTGTCAAAAATCAGGTGTTTATAGGTGTGTGGATTGATATCAGAGTCTTTGATTCAATTCCATTGATCTGCATGTCTGTTTTTATGCCAATACCAAGCTGTTTTTAGTACTGTAGCTCTATAGTAGAGCTTGAAGTCAGGTATGGTGATGCCTCTGGAAGTTTTTTTTTTGTACAGAAATATTTTGGCTATCTTGGGTTTTTTGATTTTTCAAATGAAGTTGAGTATTGTCCTTACAAGGTCTGTGAAAAATTGTGTTGGGATTTTGATGGAGATTGCACTGAATCTGTAGATTGCTTTTAGCAAGATTGCCATTTTACTATGTTAATCCTACCTATCCAAGAGCATGGGAGATCTTTCCATTTTCCAATGTCTTCTTCATTTTCTTTCTTCAAATATTTAAAGTTCTTGTTATACAGGTCTTTCACTTGTTAGGTTAGAGTTACTCCAATATATTTTATGCTATTTGTGGCTATTGTAAAGGGTGATGTTCTCTTATTTCTTTCTCATACTGTTTATCATCTGTATATAGGAAGGCTACTGTTTTTTGAATTAATCTTGTAGCCTGCTACATTACTGTAGGTGTTTATCAGTTGCAATAGTTCACTGGTAGAATTTTTGGGGTCACTTATGTATACTATCATATCATTAGCAAATAGCGAAAGCTTGACTTATTTTCCAGTTTGGATTTGATTTTCTTTTGTTGTCATATTGCTCTATCTAGATCTTTGAGTACTATATTGAATATATGGAGAGAGTAGACAGACAGATTTGTCTTGTTCCTGATTTTAGTGGAATCACTTTGACTTTCTCTCCATTTGATTTGATGTTGGCTGTCGGCTTGCTGTATATTGCTTTTATTATGTTTAGATAGGTTCCTTGTATCCATGTTCTCTCCAAGACCTTTATAATTGAAGGGGTGTTGAATGTTGTCAAATGCTTTTTCAGCATCTATTGAGGTGATCATGTGGTTTTTTCTTTAAGCTTGTTTATATGGTGTATTACATTGACTAATTTTTGTATGCTGAACCATTCTTGCATCTTTGAGATGAAGACAACATGATCATGGTGGATGATTTTTCTGATATGTTCTCGTATTCGGTTTGCTAGTATTTTATTGAGTATCTTTGCATCGATGTTCATGGGGGGATTGGTTTGTAATTCTCTGTCTTGGTCATGTCTTTGTGTGGTTTTGATATTGACTATAACCTAGTAAAAAGAGTTTGGCAATGTTCCTACTGTTTCTACTGTGTGAATCAATTTAAGGAGTATTGGTATCTTTTTTTGAAATTTTTATAGAATTCTGCACTGAAAGCATCTGGTCCTGAGCTTTGTTTGGTTGGGAGACTGTTGATGACTATTTCTATTCCCAGAGGAGTTATAAGTCTGTTTAAGTTGTTTATCTGGTCTTGATTTAATTTGGTATGTGGTATCTATCCAGAAAATTGTCTATTTCCTTTAAAATTTTCAATTTTGTAGAGTAGAGGTTCTGAAGCATGACCTAATGATTTTGTGGATTTCCTCAGTGTCTGTTTTTATATCCTCTTTTCATTTTTGATTTTGTTAATTTGAATAGTCTAACCAAAAGATAGAGAGAGACTATCCAAATTAACAAAGAGCTTTCAGTTGTTCTATTAATTCACTGGTGTTGGATTTCTTTAGCTTCTTCATGTAGGCACTTAGTGCTATGAACTTTCTTCTTATCACTGCTTTCATTGTGTCCCATAAGTTTGGTTATATTGTGTGGTCATTTTCACTGAATATTAGGAAATTTTTAATTTCTTTTTTTATTTCTTCCTTGACCAAATTGTGATTCAGTTGAGCATTGTTCAATTTCCATGAGTTTATGGGCTGTCTGCAATTAGTGTTGTTATTGAATTCTAACTTTAAGCTATGGTGATCTAATAAAATACATGGAGCTATTCCATTTTTTTTTTGTATTTGTTGAGGTTTGCTTTGTTACCGAGTATATGGTTAATTTTAGAGAAGGTTCCATGAGGTACTGAGAAGAAGGCATATTCTTTTGTGTTTGGGTGTAATGTTCTATAGATGTCTGTTAAGTTCATTTGAATCATAACATCTGTTAGTTACCTTATTTCTCTATTAAGTTTCTATATGGCAGACCTGCCCATTGTGGAGAGTGGGGTATTGAAGTCTCCAACTATTGTTGTGTTGGGCTTGATGTGTGGTTTAAGATTTAGTAATGTTTCTTTTACAAATGAGAGTGCCCTTGTATTTGGGGCATAGATGTTCAGAGTTGAGACATTGTCTTGATTGATTTTTTTTCCTGTGATGAATATGAAGTGACCTTCTTTTTCTCTTTTGACTAATTTTAGTTTGAAGTCTATTTTGTTAGATATTAAAATAGCTACACAAGCTTGTTTCTTAGGTTCATTTGTTTGCAAAATCTTTTCCTAACCTTTTACTTTGGAAAATCTTTTCACAACCCTTTACTCTGACGTAATATCTGTCTTTATAGTTGAGGCGTGTTTCTTGTATGCATCAGAAAAATGAATTCTATTTTTATATTGTCTGTTAGCCTTGTCTTATCATAGACAAATTGAGTCCATTGATATTATGGGATATTAATAACCAGTGATTGCTAGTTCCTGTTAGTTTTGGGTTTTGTTGTTATTGGTTGTATTGTATTTTGTTTCTCTTCTTTGGGATTTGCTGGTGTGGTATTATCTATTGCCTGTGTTTTTGTGGGTGGAGCTAACTTCCTTGGTTTGAAGTTTTCCTTCTGGTACTTTCTGCATGGTTGGATTTTTGGGTAGGTATTTATTAAATCTGGTTTTGTCATGAAATATCTTGTTTTTTCTCTCTATGTTGATTGATTGCTGGATATAGTAGTCTGAGCTGGCATCCATGGTCTCTCAGTGTCTGCATAACACTGACCAGGTTCTTCTAGCTTTCATTGTTTCCATGGAGAAATCAGATAATTCTGATAGGTCTACTTTTATAAGTTACTTGGGCTTTTTCCTCTGCAGCTCTTAATATTCTTTCTTTATTCTGTGTGTTTAATGTTTTGATTATTATGTAGCAAGAGGACTTTAATCTGGTCTAGACTATTTGGTGTTCTGTAAGCTTCTTGTATTTTCTTTTTTTTTTAATTTATAAAAGTTTCCATTTTCGCCCCTCCTCCCAACACCCTCCAACTCCCCCCACTCCCTCTCCTCCTCCCTCTCCATACCTAAGAGCAGTCAGGGTTTCCTGCCCTGTGAGAAGTTCAAGTTCCTCCCCCTTCCCTCCAGGGCCAGGAAGGTGAGTATCCAAACAGACTGGATCCCCAAAATCCAGTATATGCAGAGGAAACAAGTCCCAGTGTCATTGTCAATGACTTTTCAGAAAGACCCCTTGCCAGCCACATTCAGAGAATTCGGCCACATTCAGAGAATCTGGTTGCATCATGTGCTCCTTCAGTCCCAGTCCAACTGGCCTTGGTGAACTCTCATTAGATCAGTCCCCTTGTATCAGTGGGTGAACACACTCCTCATGGTCCTGCCTTTCTTGTTCATGTTCTCCCTTCTTCTGCTCTTCATTTAGACCTTGGGAGCTCAGTCCAGTGCTCCAATGTGTGTCTCTGTCTCAATCTCCATCCATCAACGGGTGAAGGTTCCCTCTGGTCTTGCCTTCTTTGTTCACGTTCTCTTTCCTTCTGCTTCTTGTTTGAACCTAGGGAGTTAAGTCCAGTGTTCCAATGTGTATCTCTGTCTCTACATCCATCCATCGCCAGATGAAGGTTCTATGGTGATATGCAAAATATTCATCAGTATGATTATGGGCCAAGACAGGTTCAGGCACCCTCTCCTCCGACCAGAGAACAATCTGGCGATCTCTCCTTGGACCTGGGATCCCATTTATAATCAAGTCTCTTGTAAACCCTAAAATATCTCCCTTAGTTGAGGTATATACTTCCCAACTCCCATATCCATCCTTCCTCCCCTCCCCCCATCCCAGTCCACTGAGCTTTCCCCATTCCTCCCCTACTCCCTTCTCTCAAACCCTCTCCCCTTCCAACAACCCCCCCACCTCCCCATGCACCCGAGGTTGCCTGGCACTCTTGTCTACTTCCAATCTCCAGGAGGATAACTACATGATTTTCTTCAGGTTCACCTTCTTATTTAGCTTCTCTAGGTTCACGAATAATAGGCTCAAAGACCTTTAATTATGGTTAGAATCCACATATGAGTGAATACATACCATATTCCTCTTTTTGGGTCTGGCTTACCTCACTCAGTAAAGCGTTTTCTATGGCCATCCATTTGCATGCAAAATTCAAGATGTCATTGTTTTTTACTGCTGAGTAAAAACTCTAATGTATATATGTTTCACACCTTTTTTAACCATTCTTCTATTGAGGGGCACCTAGGTTGTTTCCAGGTTTTGGCTATTACAAATAGTGCTGCTATGAACATAGTTGAACAAATGCTTTTGTGGTATGATAGGGCATCTCTTGGGTATATTCCCAAGAGTGGAATTGCTAGGTCTTGAGGGAGGTTGACTACCAGTTTCCTGAGAAACTGCCACACTGATTTCCACAGTGTCTGCACAAGTTTGCATTCCCACCAACAATGGATGAGAGTTCCCCTCTCTCTACATCCTCTCCATCATAGGCTATCATTGGTGTTTTTGACTTTAGCTATTCTGACAGGTGTAAGATGGTATCTCAAAGTGGTTTTAATTTGCATTTCCCTGATCGCTAAGGATGTTGAGCATGACCTTAAGTGTCTTTTGGCCATTCGAAGTTCTTCTGTTGAGAATTCTCTGTTCAGATCAGCACCCCATTTTTTAATTGAGTTAATTAGAGTTTTAGTGTCTAGTTTTTTGAGTTCTTTGTATATTTTGGAGATCAGGCCTTTGTCTGATGAGGGGTTGGTGAAGATCTTCTCCCAGTCCGAAGGTAGCCTTTTGGTCTTACTGACAGTGTCCTTTGCTTTACAGAACCTTCTCAGTTTCAGGAGGTCCCATTTATTCATTGATTCTCTTATTGTTTGTGCTACTGGGGTTCTACCTAGGAAGTGGTCTCCTGTGTCTATGTCTTGTAGACTACTTCCCCCTTTCTCTTCTATCAGGTTCAAAGTGGTCAGATTAATGTTGATGTCTTTAATTCATTTGGACTTGATTTTTGTGCATGGTTATAGATATGGATCTACTTTCATTCTTCTACAGACATCCAGTTATGCCAGCACCATTTGTTAAAGATGCTTTCCTTCTTCCATTGTATACCTTTAGCTCCCTTGTCGAAAAATCAAGTACTCATAGGTTTGTGGGTTAATATCTGGGTCTTCTATTCGATTCCATAGGTCGACTTCTCTGTTCTTATGCCAGTACCAAGCTGTTTTCGATACTGAAGCTGTGTAATAGAGTTTGAAGTCAGGGATGGTTATACCTCCAGAAGTTCCTTTATTATATAAGATTGTTTTGGCTATCCTGGGTTTTTTGTTTTTCCATATAAACTTGATTATTATTCTCTCAAGGTCTGTGAAGAAGTTTGATGGGATTTTGATGGGGATTGCACTGAATCTATAGATTGCTTTTGGTAGAGTTGCCATTTTTACTCTGTTGATCCTCCCAATCCAAGAGCAGGGGAGATTTTTCCATTTTCTGGTATCCTCCTCAATTTCTTTCTTCAAAGACTTAAAGTTCTTGTCAAATAGGTCTTTCACTTCCTTGGTTAGAGTAACCCCAAGATATTTTATGCTGTTTGTGGCCATCGTGAAAGGTGAAGTTTCTCTGATTTCCCTCCCTACTTCTTTATCCTTTGTGTATAGGAGGGCAACTGAGATTTTGGAGTTGATCTTGTACCCTGCCACATTACTAAAGGTGTTTATCAGCTGTCGGAGTTCTTTGGTAGATTTTTGGGGGTCGCTTATGTATACTATCATATCGTCTGCAAATAACGAGAGTTTAACTTCTTCCTTTCCAATTCGAATCCCCTTGATCCCCTTATGTTGTCATATTGCTATTGCTAGAACTTCAAGTACTATATTGAAGAGGTATGGGGAGAATGGACAGCCTTGTCGCGTTCCTGATTTCAATGGAATGGCTTTGAGTTTCGCTCCATTCAGTTTGATATTAGCTGTCGGCTTGTTGTAAATAGCTTTTATTATATTTAGGCATGATCCTTGTATCCCCATCTCTTCAACACCGTTATCATAAAGGGATGTTGAATTTTGTCAAATGCTTTTTCAGCATCTAATGAAATGATCATATGGTTTTTTTCTTTCAGTTTATTTATATGATGGATTACATTGATAGATTTGCGTATGTTGAACCAGCTCTGCATCTCTGGGATGAAGCCTACTTGATCATAATGGATAATTTTTCTAATGTGTTCTTGTCGGTTTGCCAGGATTTTGTTGAGAATTTTTGCGTCGATGTTCAAGAGCGAGATTGGCCTGTAATTCTCTTTCTTTGTTGTGTCTTTGTGTGGTTTCGGTATCAGGGTAACTGTAGCTTCATAAAAAGAGTTTGGCAATGATTTTTCTGTTTCTATATTGTGAAATACATTAAGGAGTATAGGTATCAGCTCTTTTTGGAAGTTCTGGTAGAATTCTGCATTGAAACCATCTGGCCCTGGGCTTTTTTTGGTCGGGAGGTTTTTGATAACAGCTTCTAATTCTTCGCGACTAACAGGTCTATTTAGATTGTTCACCTGGTCTTGATTTAACTTTGGTAAATGGTATTTATCTAAGAACCAATCCATTTCTTGTACATTTTCCAACTTTGTGGCATATAAACTTTCGTAGTAATTTCTGATGATTCTCTGAATTTCTTTTTTTTGTAATTTTATTAAATTATAAAAGTTTCCATTTCCGCCCCTCATCCCACCACCATCCCACTCCCCCCACTTCCTTTCCTCCTCCCTCTCCATCCCTAAGAGCAGTCAGGGTTTCCTGCCCTGTGGGAAGTTCAAGTTCCTCCGGCCTCCCTCCAGGTCCAGGAAGGTGAGTGTCCAGACGGACTGGATCCGCAAAATCCAGTATATGCAGAGTAAACAAGTCCCAGTGCCATTGTCAATGGCTTTTCAGAAAGACTCCGGCCAGCCACATTCAGAGAATCTGGTTGGATTGCGTCCTCGTTCAATCCCAGTCCAACTGGCCTTGGTAAACTCTCATTAGATCCGTCCCCTTGTATCAGTGGGTGATCACATCCCTCGCAGTCCTTATTTCCTTTTTCATTTTCTTCGTCCTTCTGCTCCTCATTTGGACCTTGGGGGGCTCAGTCCGGTGCTCCAATGTGGGTCTCTGTCTCTACCTCCATCCATCACCAGATGAAGGTTCTATGGTGATAAGCAATATCTTCATCAGTATGGTTATGGGCCTAGGCCGGTTCAGGCACCCTCTCTTCTGTCCAGAGAACAATCTGGGGATTTCCTTGTACCTGTGATCCCATTTATAATCAAGTCTCCTGTAAACCCTAAGATGACTCCCTTAGTTGAAATATATGCTACCCTGATCTCATATCCATCCTTCCTCCCTCCCCCCATCCCAGTCCACCTAGTTTTCCCCATTCCTCCCCTACTCCCTTCTCTCAAACCCTCTCCCCTTCGAACAACCATCCCACCCCCCCATGCACCCGAGGTTACCTGGGACTCTTGTCTATTTACAATCTCCAGGAAGATAGCTACATGATTTTCATCAGGTTCACCTTCTTATTTAGCCTCTCTAGGCCCACGAATAATAGGCTCAAAGACCTTTAATTATGGCTAGAATCCACATATGAGTGAATACATACCATATTCCTCTTTTTGGGTCTGGCTTACCTCACTCAGTAAAGCGTTTTCTATGGCCATCCATTTGCATGCAAAATTCAAGATGTCATTGTTTTTTACCGCTGAGTAGAACTCTAATGTGTATATGTTCCACACCTTTATTAACCATTTTTCTATTGAGGGGCACCTAGGTTGTTTCCAGGTTCTGGCTATTACAAATAGTGCTGCTATGAACATATTTGAACAAATACTTTTATAGTATGATAGGGCATCTCTTGGGTATATTCCCAAGAGTGGAATTGCTGGGTTCTGAGGGCAGTTGACTCCCAGTTTCCTGAGAAACTGCCACACTGATTTCCACAGTGTCTGCACAAGTTTGCATTCCCACCAACAATGGATGAGTGTTCCCCTCACCCCACATCCTCTCCATCATAGGCTATTGTTGGTGTTTTTGACTTTAGCTATTCTGACAGGTGTAAGATGGTATCTCAAAGTGGTTTTGATTTGCATTTCCCTGATCGCTAAGGAGGTTGAGCATGACCTTAAGTGTCTTCTGGCCATTTGAAGTTCATCTGTTGTGAATTCTTTGTTAAGTTCAGTACCCCATTTTTTAATTGAGTTAATTAGAGTTTTAGTGTCTAGTTTCTTGAGTTCTTTGTATATTTTGGAGATCAGGCCTTTGTCTGATGAGGGATTTGTGAAGATCTTCTCCCAGTCCGAAGGTAGCCTTTTGGTCTTACTGACAGTGTCCTTTGCTTTGCACAAGCTTCTCAGTTTCAGTAGGTCCCATTTATTCTTTGATTCTCTTATTGTCTGCGCTCTTGGGGTTCTGCTTAGCAACTGGTCTCCTGTGCCTATATCTTGTAGACTACTTCCCACTTTCTCTTCTATCAGGTTCAAAGTGGTCAGATTAATGTTGATGTCTTTAATCCATTTGGACCTGAGCTTTGTGCATGGTTATAGATATGGATCTATTTTCATTCTTCTACAGGTTGACATCCAGTTATGCCAGCACCATTTGTTAAAGATGCTTTCCTTCTTCCATTGTATGCCTTTAGCTCCCTTGTCAAATATCAGGTGTTCATACGTTTGTGGGTTAATACCCGGGTCTTCTATTCGATTCCATTGGTCGACTTCTCTGTTGTTATGCCAATACCAAGCTGTTTTCAATACTGTTGCTCTGTAATAGAGTTTGAAGTCAGGGATGGTAATGCCTCCAAAAGTTCCTTTATTGTATAAGATTGTTTTGGCTATCCTGGGTTTTTTTGTTTTTCCATATAAACTTGATTATTATTCTCTCAAGGTCTGTGAAGAAGTTTGATGGAAATTTGATGGGAATTGCGTTGAATCTATAGATTGCTTTTGGTAGAGTTGCCATTTTTACTATGTTGATTCTCCCAATCCAAGAACAGGGGAGGTCTTTCCATTTTCTGGTATCCTCCTCAATTTCTTTCTTCAAGGACTTAAAGTTCTTGTCAAATAGGTCTTTCACTTCCTTGGTCAGAGTAACCCCAAGATATTTTATGCTATTTGTGGCTATCATGAAAGGTGATGTTTCTCTGATTTCCCTCTCTGCTTCTTTATCCTTTGTGTATAGGAGGTCAACCGATTTTTTGGAGTTGATCTTGTATCCTGCCACATTACTAAAGGTGTTTATCAGCTGTAGGAGTTCTTTGGTAGAGTTTTGGGGTCGCTTATGTACACTATCATATCGTCTGCAAATAACGAGAGTTTAACTTCTTCCTTTCCAATTCGAATCCCCTTGATCCCCTTATGTTGTCATATTGCTATTTCTAGAAGTTCAAGCACTATATTGAAGAGGTATGGAGAGAGTGGACAGCCTTGTCGTGCTCCTGATTTTAGTGGAATGGCTTTGAGTTTCTCTCTGTTCAATTTGATGTTAGCTGTCGGCTTGCTATATATTTCTTTTATTATATTTAGGTATGATCCTCGTATACCCAATCTCTCCAACACCTTTATCATAAAGGGGTGTTGAATTTTGTCAAATGCTTTTTCAGCATCCAGTGGAAATTCACAGAATCATTATATCTTACTATGAGAGTTTATATGCCACAAAGTTGGAAATTGTACAAGAATTGGATTGGTTTTTGGTTAAATACCATTTACCAAAGTTAAATCAAGACCAGGTGAACAATCTAAATAGACCTGTTAGTTGCGAAGAATTAGAAGCTGTTATCAAAAACCTCCCGACCAAAAAAAGCCCAGGGCCAGATGGTTTCAATGCAGAATTCTACCAGAATCTCACTCATGAACATTGACGCTAAAATACTCAATAAAATACTGGCAAACCGAATCCAAGAATACATTAGAAAAATTATCCATTATGATCAAGTGGGCTTCATCCCAGAGATGCAGGGCTGGTTCAACATACGCAAATCTATCAATGTAATCCATCATATAAATAAACTGAAAGAAAAAAACCATATGATCATTTCATTGGATTCTCTGAATTTCCTCTGTGTCTGTGGTTATGTCCCCCTCTTCATTTCTGATCTTATTAATTTGCATGTTCTCTCTCTGCCGTTTGATTAGTTTGGAGAGGGGTTTGTCAATCTTGTTGATCTTCTCCAAGATCCAACTTTTTGTTTCGTTGATTCTTTGGATTGTTTTCTGTGTTTCTATTTTGTTGATTTCAACCCTCAGTTTGATTATTTCCAGTCTTCTACTCCTCCTGGGTGAGTCTGCTTCTTTTTTTCCAGAGCTTTCAGGTGTGCTGTTAAGTCTCCAATGTGTTCTTTCTCCGTTTTCTTTAATTGGGCACTTAGTGCTATGAACTTTCCTCTTAGCCCTGCTTTCATTGTGTCCCATAGGTTTGAGTATGTTGTGTCTTTATTTTCATTAAATTCAAGGAAGACTTTAATTTCTTTCTTCATTTCTTCCTTGACCCAGGGATGATTCAGTAGTTGACTGTTCAACTTCCACACTTTTGTCGGCTTTCTGGTGTTCGAATTGTTATTGAATTCTAACTTTATTCCATGGTGATCCGAAAAGACACAGGTGGTTACTAATATTTTTTTGTATTTGTGGAAGTTTGCTTTGTTACCGAGTGTGTGGTCAATTTTCGAGAAGGTTCCATGAGCTGCAGAGAAGAAAGTATATTCTTTCCTATTTGGGTGGAATGTTCTATAGATATCTGTTAAGTCCATTTGATTCTTTACCTCTAGTAATTCTCTTATTTCTCTGTTAGGTTTCTGTCTGATTGACCTGTCCATTGGTGAGAGAGGTGTGTTGAAGTCTCCTACTATTAGTGTGTGTGGTTTGATGGATGCCTTGAGTTCTAAAAGTTTTTCTTTTACATAAGTGGGTGCTTTTATATTAGGGGCATAGATATTCAGGATTGAGACTTCCTCCTGATTAATTGTTCCCGTTATGAGCCTGAAATGTCCATCTCCATCTCTTCTGATTGATTTTAGTTTGAAGTCAATTTTGTTAGATATTAGAAAGGCTGCACCCGCTTGTTTCTTAGGTCCATTTGCTTTGAAAACCTTTTCCCAACCCTTTACTCTGAGTAGATGTCTATCTTTGTGGTTGAGGTGTGTTTCTTCTAAACAGCAGAATGTTGGATCCTGTTTTCATATCCAGTCTCTTAGTCTGTGCCTTTTTGTAGGTGAGTTGAATCCATTAATATTAAGTGATATTAATGACCAGTGGTTGTTGATTCTGGTTATTATTTGTTTTTGTGTGTGTGTAGTAGAGTTTGTGTGTTTCTCTTCTTTGAGTTGTGGTTGTGAAGGGTCGTTAGATGTCTGGGGTATTGTAGGCAGTGTTGGGAATGTTGAATTGCTTGGGTTGCAATTTTCCTTCTATTACTTTCTCTAGGGCTGGATTTGTGGCTACGAATTGTTTAAATTTATTTTTATCCTGGAATATTTTGTTTTCTCCATTGATAGTGAATGATAGCTGGGCTGGGTATAGTAGTCTGGACTTGCATCCATGGTCTCTTAGTTTCTGCAGTACCTCTATCCAGGACCTTCTGGCTTTCATGGTTTCCATAGAGAAGTCCGGTGTAAGCCTGATAGGTTTACCTTTATAAGTTATTTGACCTTTCTCCTTTGCAGCTCTTAGTATTCTTTCTTTAATATGTATGTTTTGTGTTTTGATTATTATATGGCGAGTGGATTTTTTTTTTGATCCAGTCTATTCGGTGTTCTGTATGCTTCTTGACGCTTCATAAGAATATCGTTCTTTAGGTTGGGAAAGTTTTCTTCTATAATTTTGTTGAATATATTTTCTGGGCCTTTGATCTGCAATTCTTCTCCTTCTTCAATCCCTATTATTCTTAGATTTGGTTTTTTTATTGTGTCCCAGATTTCTTGAATGTTTTGTGAAGAGAATTTGTTGGATTTGCCGTTTTCTTTGATCAGAGCGTTTATTTTCTCTATGGTATCTTCATAATCTGAGATTCGTTCTTCTATCTCTTGTATTCTATTGGTTATACTTGATTCTGTAGTCTCCGTTCGTTTACCTAGGTTTTCCATATCCAGCCAGTTCTTGGTTTGTGTTTTCTTCATTGCCTCCATTTCAGTTTTCAATTCTTGAACTGATTCCTTTACCTGTTTGATTGTTTTTTCTTCTTTTCCCAGGGTATCATTCACGGATTTACTCATTTCTTCAATCGTTTTGTTATACTTCTCATCCATTTCTTTACTCATTTCTTCAAACTTTTTGTTATACTTCTCATCCAATTGTTTAAGGGAGTTATTCATATCCTGTTTAAGGGACTCTATTGCTTTCATAATGGCAATTTTTTCCACTTCTTCTGTATAAAGGTGTTCAAGTCCTTCTATTGTAGGGTCATTGGGATCTGGTGTTTTCTTTTTCTTTTTTTTTTTTAAAGTAATTTTATTAAATTATAAAAGTTTCCATTTACGCCCCTCTTCCCAACACCCTCCCACTCCCCCCCCTCTCCTCTTCCCTCTTTGTCCCTAAGGTCAGTCAGGGTTTCAAGCCGTGTGGGAAGTTCAAGATCATCCCCCCTCCCTCCAGGTCCAGGAAGGTGAGTATCCAAACAGACTGGATCCCAAAAATCCAGTATATGCAGAGGAAACTAGTCCCAGTGACATTGTCAATGGCTTCTCAGAAAGACTCCGGGCCAGCCACATTCAGAAAATCCGGCGACATTCAGAGAATCAGGTTGGATCACGTGCTCGTTCAGTCACAGTCCAACTGGCCTTGGTAAACTCTCATTAGATCCGACCCCTTGTATCAGTGGGTGATAGCATCCCTCGCAGTCTTTCGTCCTTCTGCTCCTCATTTGGACCTTGGGGGGCTCAGTCCGGTGCTCCAATGTGGGTCTCCATCTGTATCGCCATCCATCGCCAGATGAAGGATCTATGGTAATAAGCAAAATATTCATCAGTATGGTTATGGGCCAAGGCCGGTTCAGGCACCCTCTCCTCTGTCCAGAGAACAATCTGGCGATCTCTCCTTGGACCTGGGATCCCATATATAATCAAGTTTCCTATAAACCCTAAAATGACTCCCTTAGTTGAAATATATTCTTCCCTGATCCCATATTCATCCTTCCTCCCTTCCCCCCATCCCGGTCAACCAAGCTTTCTCCATTCCTCCCCTACTCCCTTCTCTCTAACCCTCTCCCCTTCCAACAACCCTCCCACCCCCCCCCCCATGCACCCAAGGTTACCTGGGACTCTTGACTATTTCCTACCTCCTGGCGGATAGCTAAATAATCTTCATCAGGATCGTCTTCTTATTTAGCTTCTCTAGGATCACGAATAATAGGCTCAAAGACCTTTAAATTATGGTTAGAATCCACTTATGAGTGAATACATACCGTGTTCCTCTTTTTGGGTCTGGCTTACCTCACTCAGTAAAGCGTTTTCTATGGCCATCCATTTGCATGCAAAATTCAAGATGTCATTATATTTTACCACTGAGTAAAACTCTAATGTGTATATGTTCCACACCTTTTTTAACCATTCTTCTATTGAGGGGCACCTAGGCTGTTTCCAGGTTCTGGCTATTACAAATAGTGCTGCCATGAATATAGTTGAACAAATGATTTTGTAGTATGCTAGGGAATCTCTAAGGTATATTCCCAAGAGTGGAATTTCTGGTTCCTGAGGGAGATTGACTCCCAGTTTCCTGAGAAACCGCCACACTGATTTCCACAGTGGCTGCACAAGTTTGCATTCCCACCAACAATGGATGAGTGTTCCCCTCACCCCACGTCCTCTCCAGCATAGGCTATCATTGGTGTTTTTGACTTTAGCTATTCTGACAGGTGTAAGATGGTATCTCAAAGTGGTTTTAATTTGCATTTCCCTGATTGCTAAGGAGGTTGAGCATGACCTTAAGTGTCTTCTGGCCATTCGAAGTTCATCTGTTGTGAATTCTCTGTTCAGTTCAGTACCCCATTTTTTAATTGGGTTAATTAGAGTTTTAGTGCCTAGTTTCTTGAGTTCTTTGTATATTTTGGAGATCAGACCTTTGTCTGATGACGGGTTGGTGAAGATCTTCTCCCAGTCAGAAGGCAGCCTTTTTGTCTTACTGACAGTGTCCTTTGCTTTACAGAAGCTTCTCAGTTTCAGTAGATCCCATTTATTCATTGTTTCTCTTATTGTCTGTGCAGCTGGGGTCCTGCTTAGGAAGAGGCCTCCCGTGCCTATATCTTGTAGACTACTTCCCACTTTCTCTTCTATCAGGTTCAAAGTGGACGGATTAATGTTGATGTCTTTAATCCATTTGGACCTGAGTTTTGTGAATGGTGATAGGTATGGATCTACTTTCATCCTTCTACAGGTTGAGATTCAGTTATGCCAGCACCATTTGTTAAAGATGCTTTCCTTCTTCCATTGTATACCTTTAGCTCCCTTGTCAAAAATTAGGTGCTCATATGTTTGTGGGTTAATATCCGGGTCTTCTATTCGATTCCAAAGGTCGATTTCTCTGTTGTTATGCCAATACCAAGCTGTTTTCAATACTGTAGCTCTGTAATAGAGTTTGAAGTCAGGGATGGTAATGTCTCCTGAAGTTCCTTTATTGTATAAGATTGTTTTGGCTATCCGGGGTTTTTTGTTTTTCCATATAAACTTGATTATTGTTTTCTCAAGGTCTGTGAAGAAGTTTGATGGGATTTTGATGGGGATTGCATTGAATCTATAGATTGCTTTTGGTAGAATTGCCATTTTTACTATGTTGATCCTCCCAATCCAAGAACAAGGGAGATCTTTCCTTTTTCTGGTATCCTCCTCAATTTCTTTCTTCAAAGACTTAAAGTTCTTGTCAAATAGGTCTTTCACTTCCTTGGTCAGAGTAACCCCAAGATATTTTATGCTATTTGTGGCTATCGTGAAAGGTGATGTTTCTCTGATTTCTCTCTCAGCTTCTTTATCCTTTGTGTATAGGAGGGCCACTGATTTTTTGGAGTTGATCTTGTATCCTCCCACGTTACTAAAGGTGTTTATCAGCTGTAGGAGTTCTTTGGTAGAGTCTTGGGGGTCACTTATGTACACTATCATATCATCTGCAAATAACGAAAGTTTAACTTCATCCTTTCCAATTCGAATCCCCTTGATCTCCTTATGTTGTCTTATTGCTATTGCTAGAACTTCAAGCACTATATTGAAGAGGTATGGAGAGAGTGGACAGCCTTGTCGTGTTCCTGATTTTAGTGGAAAGGCTTTGAGTTTCTCTCCATTCAATTTGATGTTAGCTGTCGGCTTGCTGTATATTGCTTTTATTATATTTAGGTATGATCCTTGTATCCCCAGTCTCTCCAACACCTTTATCATAAATGGGTGTTGAATTTTGTCAAATGCTTTTTCAGCATCCAATGAAATGATCATATGGTTTTTTTCTTTCAGTTTATTTATATGATGAATTACATTGATAGATTTGCGTATGTTGAACCAGCCCTGCATCTCTGGGATGAAGCCTACTTGATCATAATGAATAATTTTTCTAATGTGTTCCTGGATTCGGTTTGCCAGGATTTTATTGAGAATTTTCGCGTCGATGTTCATGAGTGAGATTGGCCTGTAAATCTCTTTGTTGTGTCTTTATGTGGTTTTGGTATTATGGTAACTGTAGCTTCATAAAAGGAGTTTGGCAATGACTCTTCTGTTTCTATATTATGGAATACATTAAGGAGTATAGGAATTAGCTCTTCCTGGAAGTTCTGGTAGAATTCTGCATTGAAACCATCTGGTCCTGGGCTTTTTTTGGCAGGGAGATTTCTGATAACAGCTTCTAATTCTTCGCGACTAACAGGTCTATTTAGATTGTTCACCTGTTCTTGGTTCAACTTTGGTATATGGTACTTATCTAAAAAAATGTCCATTTCTTTTACATTTTCCAACTTTGTGGCATATAAACTTTCGTAGTAAGATCTAATGATTCTCTGAATTTCCTCTGTGTCTGTGGTTATATCCCCCTTTTCATTTCTGATCCTATTAATTTGCAAGTTCTCTCTCTGCCGTTTGATTAGTTTGGATAGGGGTTTGTCAATCTTGTTGATTTTCTCCAAGAACCAGCTTTTTGATTCATTGATTCTTTGGATTGTTTTCTCTGTTTCTATTTTGTTGATTTCAGCCCTCAGTTTGATTATTTCCAGTCTTCTACTCCTCCTGGGTGAATCAGCTTCTTTTTTTTCTAGAGCTTTCAAGTGTGCTGTTAGGTCTCCAATGTGTGCTTTCTCCGTTTTCTTTATTTGGGCACCTATTGCTATGAACTTTCCTCTTAACACTGCTTTCATAGTGTCCCATAGGTTTGAGTATGTTGTGTCTTTGTTTTCATTAAATTCAAGGAAGACTTTAATTTCTTTCTTAATTTCGTCCCTGACCCAGGGGTGATTTAGTAGTTGACTGTTCAACTTTCATGAGTTTGTTGACTTCCTGGGGGTAGCGTTGTTGTTGAATTCTAATTTTAATCCATGGTGGTCTGACAAGACACAGGTGGTTACTAATATTTTTTTGTATCTGTGGGAGTTTGCTTTGTTACCGAGTATGTGGTCAATCTTCGAGACGGTTCCATGAACTGCAGAGAAGAAGGTATATTCTTTCCTATTTGGGTGGAGTGTTCTATATATGTCTGTTAAGTCCATTTGATTCAATACCTCCAATAAATCTCTTAATTCTCTGTTTGGTTTCTGTCTGATTGACCTGCCCATTGGTGAGAGAGGAGTGTTGAAGTCTCCTACTATTAGCGTGTGTGGTTTGATGACTGCCTTGAGTTCTAGAAGAGTTTCTTTTACATATGTGGGTGCCTTTACATTAGGGGCATAGATATTCAGGATTGAGACTTCTTCCTGATGAGTTGTTCCTGTTATGAGTATGAAATGTCCATCTCCATCTCTTCTGATTGATTTTAGTTTGAAGTCGATTTTGTTAGATATTAGAATGGCCACACCCGCTTGTTTCTTAGGTCCATTTGCTTGGAAAACCTTTTCCCAACCCTTTACTCTGAGTAGGTGTCTGTCTTTGTGGTTGAGGTGTGTTTCTTGTAAACAGCAGAATTTTGGATCCTGTTTTCGTAACCAATCTCTAAGTCTGTGCCT